>NC_069144.1:37758622-37861122 GCF_943734635.1 Anopheles cruzii | reverse complement strand
ATATAATTTGTTACTTTGCCTCACATTAACATAACGTTTATAATCTTCCAGCGGGTGCCGTGCTCTCCGGGCAAATGAACACGAACCAATAATAGTGACGTTTTCGGCAATAGTTTTCGAGTTTAGCTTTTTCAAACCCGTTTAGCGAATAGTTTGCGATTTTCTTGATATAGTTTCAATTACTTTGTTAAATAGAGTTTCTCTACAACGATTCACAGAGCTTTCATCTTTCCATTAGTCTCATTTGTACATTAATTAAAGTCCGTCTTTTGTCTCGATTTTTCTGCTCATGCATTTCGTTCCGTGTTTCACCCTCTCCCATTGTTCTGTAGATTCATTTGCGGTAGGAGTGCGTTTTTTTCAGTGACATGCTGTCATTTTTGCTAGATTTTGACGCTCAAATAGAGTTTTTCATTGTTCGTTTAGTTTAGTGCGTTTGTTTAGAGCGTTTTGTGGCACATTTTAAGCGCCGCTTTAACATGTTACGATAACACATTCAATCGGATTCGTGTTTTTTAGAATTTGAATCTATGACCGCACTCGAACGGAACGGTTGCGTTCGCTGTTTTCTTTACCGCTCGTTACCAAACCAAAACTTGACCATATACGAACGCGTGTAGCGGCCGCCTGTACCAAGTTGATGCACTAACTTGCCTTTTCTTTTGTACCGCTTCTTCGACGATGTCCCGATTCGGACCGCTTCCCATTAGACGCGAGTGGCCAACATACTTGGTGTGGCTGGTGCCGATGTGCCAATAGCGGAGATTAAAAAATACCTTAAACCTCACCTGGTAAGTCGATGACGATCGGTAAATCGAGCGCCCTAATGACGCCCCATCGTCTCGTTTTACACTTCAGCTTGGTGTTAACGGATACGCCTTTATTGTGACCAACAATGGCTACATTATGACGCACCCAGACTTCCGTCCAGTGGTAGGTATCGGATGTGGAAGCACATCGGTTCCGGCAACATTGATCGGTAATGATTCTCTTCCTTCCAGTTCCAAGACATCCTCAAGCCAGCCTATAATACGGTCGACATGATCGAGGTCGAGCTGACCGACGACGACCAAGGGCCACGGGAGTTCAACAATATGCTGCTTATCGTGAGTGTTTCCGATTCGCTGACCACCAGCAGAAGCCAGGGGATCCTCTGAACGACCTCTCCGATCTACTTCTAGATGCGTGAATCCATCATCAATCAGTCGACCGGTGCGAAGTGGATCCGTGTGAAGTACCACTTCGATGAAATGGTAAGATTCCCACACCTGAAACACCGTTACATGTTTTCAATAACGCACCGACTTTCCGAGCAGAAACGGGTGTCGCGCACCAAGCGCCAGTACTACTGGACCCCGATCAAAAACACCCCGTTCACGCTGGTGGTCACGTTCCCGGAAACGTACGGTGTGAACCGGCTCCAGATACGCACGGAAGACGAGATTCACCGGATTCACGCCAAGGGCAGCAATGTGGCCAGCTTCTTCAGTGGCAGCAACTGGAAAATCCATCCAGACTGGTAGGCGGCCCCGCGTGGCTCTCGGTGGCGGCAGCATGATGCTAACGGGGGCTCCCTTCTCTCGCCGTAGGGTGTACTGTAAATATTTGAACGAACACCCGAACGAAACGTTCGCCACTCCCGAGCTGGAGCTGAAGCACTTCCTCGAGCGCATGAAGCTCGGTGGCTGGAAGTGGCCATCGAACCGCACGCCACCACCACCGGAGCACGCCATGTTCTGTAAGTGTCCTGCTGCGATCGGTGTGTGTTGTCGCTGTGTGTGTGTCTCTCTCTCTCTCTCGTTTTCAGTTTCTCTTGGTTCCCCATTGTCCGTTCTTCGTTTCCGTTTGGTTATGATATTCTTTTCACCATCTGTCATCATCGGACCCACGCGGTCTGAGCCGGAAGTTGCTGTTCGTTATGCTGTTTCGCTGGAATCCGTTCGGTTCCGTTCTGTGGCTGCTCGCTCTTTTTTCAGTGTAATGTTTTATGAGTTCTTTCCTTCCGTACATCAACTCTTCTCACCATTACCTTTGTTTCAGGATTTCAGCCATCATTCTGCTATCCGTCTTGTTGCTCGTTCTAGTCTCTCATTCTCTCTCTCTATCTCTAAATTAGTCTGTGGTTATTTTCTCTCTGTCTCTCTCTCTACTCTCGGGTGCTAACACTCGATGCCTCACAATGATCGCATCACGATCGTCCCATCGTTGGTCTCGCTCACTGGATGGTTTCGGACAACAATTATTTGGAGTGCCTTTCAATTGCGCTACCTATCCATGTTTGGACGATCGCCCCCCTTGTATTGTTTGTGTCGCAATAACTTATTTTACTTTTCGTTTTACCGTGTCCGTGCCAAAAACATATAATTGCGCTGTTATTGTGCCGATTTCTCTCTCACCTTCTCATCTCTCTTTTCTTTCCATTGGCCGTACCCGAAATAATGAAACCAAACTGTTTAACATTTTCCGTAAATTATCGCGGCACCATTTGGGAACTTAAATTTGACTGAAAATGATCAATATATCGGGGGTTTGCACCCCGCGTTAATTGTTTCGCGAATTACGGCCCAATTCCCTACTCCCCGCCGTACCGAATGATGCTGTCGAACGAGCAGCCAATATAACGGGCAAATTGCCAGAAAAGGATTACTACTATTGTGAGTAACGAGTTCATCCATTCGAGTAAAGAGTTAGTGTGCACAGACCCCCCCACACACACACACATTAGGGATTGAAGTTGAGTTTGCAACCGACCACTTACTCTCGCTCTCTATCACCACGCCTGTGTAGTTCTGTACGTTCCACACCATGTAATTTGTAACTAGCAATTGTAATGCAGAAACACACACGTCACGTTTGACCGACTTGTTGTGGAATGAATTTGAGGGTGCAACTCCCGAGAACGTGGCACGCACCGTTTGGACTGACTTTTTAATTTCTAGAAACCTGGAGCATTGTGACTGTCTGACTTCCTCCATTTTTTCCCAATAGGTTCTGTTGTAAACGCCCTATCCTTGCCCAATGCACGTTCTTTAGATGCTCTCCGCAGCGTAGTGAGATAGTTCCAATTGGAATATTTCGTTGCACGGGGTTTGATTCGCCTTGATGGAGGCGCCGGGTGTGTTTCAATGTCCGCTAGTGTCAAGAAGGTTCTCGATGGGGCCGCCCAATAGTTAAAAAAATATTATTCGTAGCATAACGTCACATGGCAATCAGTGAATGATTAATGAGCTATGGTGGACGAGGAAGCGTGGACTTACACCTGCGGACGCCTAATAACAAATAAATCCATCTTTACTGATGGAGGTGCCTGGTGGTTTATGTTTTTCAAAATTAATGAATTTGCGATAAAAAGCGTATAAAATAATTTACTTTCGGTAGCATTTGAATTTTGAAAGCTCTTACACTATTAGTTCCGAGGAGAAGTCTCGTACAAATCCAAACGATCAAATCGTTGCATTGGAAGTTAGATAATTTAGAAACCTTAGCCCCTTTATTAGTAAGCTCTCAGGCCCCGATCCGATCGCTGCCGATCGTTTGTCGTCGTACCTATTCGCATGCGTTTGTTTCCTGCGGGTGGAATGTAGAACATTCAATCCTTTACACCGAATGTGTTATGTTGCAACTTTTCTTGTATTTTGTATGGTTTCCTTTCCGACCAGCGCGAAGAAGTAAGACTAGCTGACCGATTCTCTTCGGCACAATTGCACCACTATTTTGACCGATAACACAGTTTCCACCTTACTCGACCACTCGTGCCGATAGATGTGTTTGCATTTTGTGTGTTTGTGCACCGCGCACCGAGTGTCCACAATTTTACAGCTCGAACTCTCTTTTTTCTACACCCACACGCACACCTCCAACTGCACCCGCAGACTGTAGTCACCCCCGGCGCAGTGTCAGTGGTTTTGAGTTTTCCGATCTTGTTTTGCGGTTTTGTGCGTAAAGTTTTTTTTTCTGTTGTTTGTTGCGCCCTCCCCGCCATTTGTTTGCGGCACCATTGTTTGTTGGGTTTTCTTTCGATCTCTGCTCCTATCTCTGTCTCTACTTTTCTCACCAAATCACCCTGTTTCTTTTTCCTAGTGGTTTTAGAATTTTTCCACCAAATCTAGCAATTATGTGCGTGTTGCTGTCTCGATTTTCCTTTCGTTGATCGTCTGCTCACCTCACAGTCACGAGTATTTAGTGTTGCTCACTATCCGTTGGTTGGTTTGGCGTACTTAACACATCCGGGTTGTCCGTTTCTGTTTCTCCCAATTTGCCGTCTCCGGTGGCGATGGCAGGCGATCGCGGTTTGATGCAGGCGCTCGTTTACGACGCCCGCGTCACGGAGTGGTTCTCGAAAAACATGAGCGGCAGTGGCAACAAGGATGAGAAAGGGTAAGTACCGGGCCGCGGGGCGGTCTCTGCAAACACGCTTTCGGTGATGTACATAACGCGCGATGCTGGCCGCGATCGCGATCGCTTCGTTTTGTTTCCGTCACCATTCGCTAACCCACATCTCCTGTATAATTCACAGAGACTTCTTGCATAGAGCATACTTTTAATGAGTTTCCGTTTTCTTTTACCATTCTTCCCTTTTGCTCCCGCTTTTCGATGCTAATTTTTGGAACCTTTCTTTTCAAACTTTCTCTCTCTCTCTTCCGATCTCTATCTCTCTTACTCTATCCCACAATCGAATGACCTAATTTAAACAAACTAACCTCTACTGCTCCCCTTCCGTACTGCATTCGCACGATTTGCAAACACGACCGTAAAATGGGTAACATTGTGTCGCATAAACATTGAACAAAACATATCTAATTACTATATGCACCACCACCACCACACGCACACTAATTGTACAACACAAACATTCCATCCCGGTCACGGGCCGTTCCCCGCACGCACGTCATCGCGTTTTGTACATTTGTCTCCGATTTTTCGGCCCATGGAACAGTCCAAGCCCGATCGCGGTGCTGATGGGTTTGCTGCCAAGGTAATTAGCGGCCAGCGACCAACAAGCGATGCTGCTGCTAGGGCCGTTGTGATTGGTTGATTTGCCTGGGTTTTTTACATGAATTGCAATTCCTCTATTATCACCAGAGCAGCTATTAATCTATTAAGACGTACCAACACCGTTGGGTTGATCCAAAAGTAATGCCATTTTGTGCCCGTCGACTTACATTTTTTAAGGATTACTTTGTTGGAGCCATCGTGCGTTCAACAATAATGGAGGGAAAGCATTGATCTGGTTTTCGAGCGGTTTCGAGCAATTTCGAGCAGTTGGTTGCTGCGATCTGTTGGTTGGCTTACAATGAATGGGCGTTTACTTCGCGTTTACTTTAAAGATTCGCTGCTTGAATTCCTTAACACATGCTAAATTGTGCCTAATCTCATAAAAGGAGTCAAATTTGAAGTAGCCAGGTCAACGCAAGGCGACAACACAAGCCTCAAACAGAAGGATAATGTTGGCATTACTTTCGGATCGATCACTCGGCTTAATTGCTCCGTCGATACACAGTGCGCCGTGGTTACAGGGTGTTCCTCAAAAAAACATCTGCGATTGGCAATCCGATTGTCGGCTCGTCTAATCCCTGTATCGGTTTTCGCCCCTCCAGGAACGAGTTCAAGCAGCGGTTCGGCATCACGGTTTCGTTTCTCGCCACGCACAGCGGGCTGACGCGGTGGCAAGAGTACGCCACCGGGGCGGACGAGTCCAAGCAGGCGGAGTAAGTATGCCCCCTTCCCCACCCGATGCGTGCGTCCTTTAACGTGTCTCGACTTCCCCACCGGACAGGCCGGACTTTAGCGAGATGCACAATCGGGCGATCGACGAGGTGTGGTACAAGCGGGCGGTAGAGCTGTACTACAGTCACCGGGCTCGGAAGGGGGGCGACGAGAACGGGAAGGACGAGAGCGACCGGGACAACTTCGTGTACTCGGTGCCGTTCGATGCGGGCAACCGGAACGACACGCTGGTGACCGCGAGTCACGCGATCTTCCACGCGGACGGTGCCCGGGAGGCGCCGGTGGCGGTGGTGGGCTTCCAGTTCCACCACTCGGCGCTGTACACGCTGTTCAAGAACATCACCAGCCAGTGCGGACACGGCGATCCGGGCTGCGAAAAGACGTGCTTCACCGGGGACTACCAGTGTTACGTGATCGACAACAACGGATTCGTGGTGATCAGCGAGCAGCTGCAGGAGACGGGCGCATTCTTCGGCGAGGTGAAGCCCGCCTTCATGCAGCGGCTGCTGGACGACGGCGTGTTCCGGAACGTTACCGTCTACGACTACCAGGCGGTCTGCTTCATGGCGAAGGGCTCCATCAACCTCGGCACGGTGCTGCAGACGCCGTTGCGGCTCCTTTGGTGGATCCTCTCCAACACCGTGTCCTACCTGGTGTGGGTCGTGTTGCAGCTGTTCCTTACCCTGGTGCACGCGTACGATGAGAGTAGGTTCCTCCCCTGGCCCCCCTGTTCTTCCATTCCCTCGCCGCTGATCGTTCCGCTCTCCATTCCAGTGTACGATGGCGCTGCCTACGACGTGGTGCCCGAACTGGGTGACCTGGACGACCCAACCCTGAACCGCTACAAGGAGCCCGAGTTTACGAAGGTGTTGATCAATCGGACGCGGCCCGAAGCGTGCGATCACGTGATCACCCTGTACGAGCTCAACATGGACGTCGACGCTTCGGTCTACACGAAGGAGGCACACCAGTGCGAAAGGTACGCCACTGAGTAGGGTGCTCCTGGACCCCTAACTGATCGCTGATTCTTTTTGACAGACCGTACGTGGTGCTACCGATTCCATCCAGCAACCTGCTCCTGTTGGTGCTGGACACGCTCTGTCCGCTGCCGACGCACGTGCCCCAGCTGTCGACGTGGCCGGTGGAGCACGACTACAACGCGTCCCTCGCCTGCCACAAGGCCCGCAGTGATCCGCTGCCCCGCCGAAGGCCGCTCACCTGCATCAACAAGCACGCCAACGTAAGTACCACCACACCCTGTCTCGGTGCCTCACACTCCACTAACGCGTTCCCCCCCAAAACACAGGAGAGCGTCATCGAGCTATGCGGTGATGCGGCTGTACCCCGAGGCAACACGGTCCTACTGCTGGCCGCGGTCCTGCTCGCCGTGTCGGGCCTTCGTCTCCGGTGGGCCGACCAAAGCCCGGTGTGAGGTTTTCCTCGGGGCCACGCTGAGCCCGTGTAGAGTAGCAACGCGACGTTCTCGAACGGGCGAACGTCGTAACTCGAATCAATTCTCGTTCTCCGCGGGTGCGGGTGACGGATCCATCAGAATACAGGAAGTAGATCGTGGTTTCGAGCCCGGGACGTGGGAAACCAACAAACGGAAACACTGAGCACTGAGGAGGAGGTGGTCGTGCAATCGCACACATCGGATTTTGTTTCGGACCCGCGTTAAGTTTGCATCGCCGCTCCGCGAGAGCGACACTGTGGTTGAGTTTAGCGTAATCACCCGTTAGGTTTGTTAGTCAATTTGTTGATAGAGAAGTCTTATTGCCGGTAACGTTTGTTAGTTTTGTGGAAGAAGGAAGCGGAGCATTTAATAGAGGAAAGTTATGTTGGGGGTCTGTTATGAAAACTGGACAATTTCCTGTTTGTTTGCGGTCAAGGTGGCCAACCTAAGCCCAGGAACAAGACACACTGCTTAAAAAAAGCCTACATTGTTCCTCATTTTCCCTCTTTGTCTTAAGTGAAACAAAAATTAGAAAAATTGCCAATCGCTTATAAGAAACGCGCCTCAAGCAACGTAGAAGTGAACTATAATTTATAAACGTGAACGTTAGAACGTAGTAGGCTAATGATAAGAGGAATCTTTTGCTTGGTCTTTGGTCAAAGTTTGAATCACACCCTTAAACACGGTAAAACCCGAGAGTGGTCTAATTAAGGAACTAATTTGAAACCCGACGACCATTAGAAGAAAGAAATTAGAAGAGAAATGCATTGTTTCACCACTTTTTGTTGTTCCACTTTGTTAAGTACCAACAAGGCCAACATAGTTCGACCACTCTTGGCTTCACACCATCATTAGTCACACCCAATAAGTCGGTTGTAACCGTTTGTTGGTTCCCATACAAGAAAAGGAAAAAAGCTTAGAAAATGAAATATTGGAAAACTGATCCCAGCAGGGCATGACCAGGCGGCGAATAGACGAACTTACAGTTTAAGGTACCAAAACGAGGAAATAGGATACATTTTTGCATCGCGAAGCTATTGAAGCAGAATCATGTTTGCTTTCCTTTCGACGCCCTCGAAAACACGGGTCACCGCGGGTTGGCGTATGAATTTCTTGTTAGGTAATCGAAAATGAACCGTTTCACACACATACACACACTCGTGGTCACCAGCTTTACTTACTCGCATTGTTTCCGTTCGGATCACACGGTAAACCTCAAAGAACAGGCGCGCCTGCAGGCATTTCGATCCGCGTTTCCGACTCCTGCGCTGTGTGCTGGATCGGAACCTAAGAGCTGGCCGTTGTTGCCGACTCTGCTTTCAATATTCTGCTGCCTGTCACCTAATAGCCTAATACTCAACACACAAACACTCGCTGCTGCTGTTTTTGGTCCTTTAAAGAAACGTACGATTTGTGTTACGTAAAGTTACTTAGTAAAGTAGATTTTATTCTCTCCTTTGTCGTCTTGCATCGAAACCCTCAACAACGGCTCATCTCACACAACCTTCTTGAGAAAACAGAACGAACGAGATCGCTCGCTAGCGAGCAGCTTTACAGTTTTCTAATAAACTTTCGAATCGTTGACGCTCGACACCAAACCCGACAAAACAAAACGAAACTCCGAATGCCAACCATCATCCGGAGCAGCGTTCGTATCTCTTAGGATGGCGCTTTGCATGTGATCGACATTTTGCGAAACGATTGCGGCTTGAATGCGATTCCGGTCGGCAGCAGAACACGAACCAAACGAATATTGAAATGTAACAGCTAAAACAGGCTCGTCGGTTAGAAGCAGCCTGAGACGTGCTGAGACCCAGTTTTACTTTTACTCGAACACAATTAGAAGAACATCAAATTAATTGAAACCATCTCTCTCTCTCTCAATTCTTGCTCTCTTTCTCTTTGCTGTACATTGCGCCAATCAAACGCCATTTTTGCCACACTTTCTACTAAACCGCAACAGAACCGCAAGCCACGAACCGCGAAACGGACGGAAAAGCAAAGAAACAAATAGTTAAACGATTAAGCAAACGCATCTAAGCAGAGAGTTAGGCAAACCTCCTTCAAAGCAGAGCACGAAGCAAACAAACGGAAGCGATAATATCGAGAGTGCATCTCGCATCAGAAGAACTAAAACCAAGCGCAGTCAAAAGCAGTGTTTGATTGAAACTCCACAACTCGGTTCCGTTTGTTTTTTCTAACCAATGCGCAGTTTTTTCGTAATAAAATAAATCTGTGATAAAAAAAGAAAAACACACACCCATTTAACCTCGCGGATGTGGAGATTGATGACCGGACGGAGCGAATGGAACCAAAAAAGAAAAGCCAGCGCCAAGTGTTTTGTTACTTTTATTGGTTTTTTTATGAAAAGAAAATTTTATTTTCTTCATTCTCTTCATTTCCCTCTCTCTCTAAGCTTGGGGTTGTATATATTTTTTTTTTTTTTTGTGGTTTGTTTTTGTTGTTTTTTTAATTGAAAAAATATAGATTCTTTCCGCACAGTGGTACCTTTGTGACCAAGTGTTCAGCGTTTAGTGTTTTACTGTCTAGCTTTCTACTTTCATACTTGATCAAAGACATTTAAGGTTTCCATTTTCCACCACTCTGCGCGGTGTTCTTCTTTTACTTTTCTCTCTCCCTGTCCCTCTTTCACTTTCTTTACACTTTTGCTTCTATTTTCCTCTCTAAGACGGACGGGTAGACGGGTGACCAGACTAAAGGCGTTCTTTTATCATCGTGTTTTTGTTACATTATCACCGTTTTTGATGTTTTGAGTATTGCCACAGCTTTGTCTGGCGGTGTGTCGGGCGCTCTATCTTTCACTCGCTCTCTCTCTCTCTCCCCGCTCGTCTCACTCACTCGCGTTCTAAGTATTTACAAATCGCTTTTCGCCGTTTCCATCCTTTTTGTTTTCGCCGAAAAACGCCCCCCGAAAGCACGTCCGCCCTGCCGGAGAGGGATGCCGGATTTTTGTGGGTTTCAAAAATAAATTAACTCATCTCTTGGGCTCAGTATTGGTAGGCAGCGTATGGATCGTACCGCTGGCGGGCCGGGCTCCCGACGAGTCCGGCCACCGATGGCGTGTTGTGGTAGAGCTGGACGGACGGTGGTCGGACGGCGACGGTCCGGCGAAACTCGGACGGTGCGTAGCTCGGCTCGAACGGCATAAACTCCGACTGCTGGTCCGGCTGGTGGACGTACCGGTTGCGGAAGTAGTTCTGCGGGGCGCTGCGCGTCAGTGGCTTCAGCGTGGGATTGAGTGCGTCGTTGAGTGTCACGTCGAACTCGTCGTCGTACAGCTGGTCGAGCGTCTTGACGTTTACCACTTCCGGTGGCGTTTGCGGCGACGATGGAGCATCCTCCGGTTGGCCAGCCCTGGGCTTCGGTGGAGGTGCTACTGTGGTGGTGGAGCTGCCCTCAACGTCAATGCGGAACGGAGCCGGCTTCTCGGGCTCGCCGGCTGGCTTGGCCGGGGTCGGTTGTTTGGCCCCAACGCCGACCGGTTGAAGGCCGCGCGCTAGGTACGGGTTGCCGCCCCGGCTCGGTAGAAACGGCCGCTTGGTGGACCGCACCGGCGGCCGGTAACTCTCCACGGGCGCAGGCGGCGGCTCAGGCGGAGGTTGCTTTTTGATCTTGAAGTTGGCGTACAGATTGCCGGTGACCGGAGCGGGTCGCACCGCCAGTCGGACGATGGGTACCGTGTCGTAATCGTCGCCGTCTCGCTCGTCCACCTGCTCGTCGCGTGCCGGTGTTTGCTGTTGCTGTTTGTTGGCCAAGGACTGGCTCGATGACTGGCCTGCGCGTGTCTTCTCCCCGGTTCCGTACCCCCGATTACTGCCGGTCGCCAGCTCGGAATTGTCCCGGCTGTTGATGCGCTCGGATTGCTCCGGCTTCCGCACGTTTCCCGGCACCGACCGGAGCGGGAGGTCCTCCTTGGCGATGATGACGTCATCGTAGTAGACCACGTCCGACGACGCACTCGGGCGCGGTTTCCGCCCGGCCGCCGTCTGGCCTCCCTCCGCGTACTCGCTCGATCCCGCCTTGCGCTTGTCCACGCTTGTCTCCCTCCGGGGCTGTTCCACCTCCTCGTACTCGTCGTAGTACTCCGGATCGGACTGAACCAGCGCTGGTGCCGGTGGCGGAGGTGGCGTTGTGGACGTCTTGGCGAACCCTTTCGTAGGTCCCGCTCCTTCCCCCGCACCGTACGCGTACTTGCTCTTCTCGGCCAGCGGAACGGGCCGATTGATGCGTGGAGCCGCACGGGGCCTACCGTAGATACTGCCGCCGGCCGGTTTCACCGTGACGACGTCATTCTGCTGCTGTTGCCGGCCCTTCTCCGACGATCCTCTACGCCGGCCCTCACCGTACGCCGGCGGATCGTAGTCGTCCTCTTCGTCCTCTTCGTACAGTGGCCGCTTGGGCGCGGGCTTCCGATCGACTTCACGCCCGTGCCCGACGGCCGGTACACGGCGCCGTTCCGGACGCAGCGGTTTTTCCTCCTCTTCCGCGACTGCCGCGATCGGCCTTCGGCGGTCGTCAGCCGCCGACGGTCGACGGCGGCGCTCCTCGCCGTAGTACCGCCGCTCGTCATCAACGGGAGCAGGACGCCGATCGCCGTTCCGCACGCGCGTCTTCATTGGCCGCCGATCAACCGCCGGCGTCCGCCGATCGTCGTAATCGTCCTCGTCTTCGAGCCGGTCCCGGTCACGCTCCCGGTAGCGGTCCACCGCCGGCCGGACCGGCCGCTCGAACCGGTCCTCCTCCTCGTACTCATCGTCGTAGATCGGCCGCCGATTGCGTGGCCGGTTCTTGCGGCGCCGCTGACGCTCCTCGTAGTAGTCGTCCTCGTACTCCTCGTCGTAGTAGTAGTAGTCGACCTGCGGGCGCCTCCTGCGCACCGGTTTGCGCAGCGGCTTCGGTCTCGACGGAACCGTCGTCGGAGCGGCCGTCGTCGACGTCGTCGGCGGTGGCTTCACCGTGGTCGTCGTCGTCGCCTTATACAGCGGCTCGTTTCTGTGAGAGAGAGAGACATTAGTCAGTACGGCAGTCAGGAGGAGACGGCGCGGAATCAGTACCGGAACCAGTATTTGGGCGAGTTCTTGCAGTCCACTTCCGACGCGAAATGGCAGATGAAGGTCTTCTGGTCGAAGGCCGTGTAGTTGGCGCACAGGAAGTCGTACCGCATTCCGTTGATGCAGTGATGGTACAGCTGTGAGGGACGGGTGTAAGGATTCGATTCGTCAGAGTTTGAGCTTCTGATGGCCGTCCTGGCACTGGCACTTACCTGACAGTTGTACTTGATCGAGGCGTAGAACCCATCGTGCAGCTTCGGATCGCACGTGAAACCGATGTCCTCCTCCACCGGGACCGAGTCCAGGAAGGGGTAGTTGGACAAGTTGAACCTGCAGAGAGGGGCACAGAATGGGGAGGTTGATGAGAAGAAAGGAACGGTTATGTGGTGGATGTGCCGGCGACGCTTACCCTCGCAGTTCCCGTGGTAAGTTCGGGTCCCACACGTAATCGACCTGCGGTATTCCGGTGAGCGGTGCCTTCGTTACCCCGTCCTCGCCTTGATCAGCACTCTGTAGAAATAAAAAAAACGGGACAAGAAGGTTCGGACTTAGTGGCGCTTCTGGATTTTGGGTTGAGGTTTGTGAGAAAGATTGAAGTTGTGGAAATGATCGCTTCGGTCGCTCGGTCTTCAGACATTATGATCACTTTACAAAGACAAAATTAGTGATCAATGTGAACTTAGATACCGGAAAATGTAGCAAGAATCGGCCGTATGATAAATATAGGGTGTTAATGTCAAAAATTGGTCAACTTGAACTTGACGCATTACTTTTCATAGTGCATCAAAAAATCATGTACGCCTCGCCGTATTTAGGATCTTGTAATTATGGAAAAAAGGCCATGGAGTGGTATGCAGCAAACAACGTCCCGTCCAGACAACAACGTGCCCAAAGACCAGAACCCCGCAAACACGCCAGAAACACGCCACTATCGAAAAATATTGGGTCATTATCAACCGGAACCTCAAGAAGGATCGTAAAACAGTTGTCAGTGAGATGGAATTAAAAAAGTACTGGCGTTCTGCAGCAGAGAAAGCGACCAAGAAAACGGTGCAAAATTTGATGAAAGGAGTAAAACGAAAGGCCGGGCAATTCGAATTCCTTAGGACGGAGAGTTGATTGATATTTTTTTCCATATTCTGTATAAAATGAGCTTTCAAACGAAACATTATTTGATTTTTTAATCAAATGTTTGACTGATTTACGCATTTTTTTGTTTATGACCAATTTTTTACAGTAACACCCTTTAAGTTCTTGAAGTCGAATCATAATTCAAAAACTAGCTGCGCAATCTTGACATTTTAAACAATTAATATTCTAACCATCCTAAATTTGAATGAAATAAATTTGAATTTGAAAGAAAATATTAACATAAGGCTGTAAATTGTTGCCACACTCATGCGGTGCAGTTCCTGATCCTTTCAACCAAAATACAACATTAAATTATTAAGAATAGGGCAAATTCACCAAACATGTTTAAAAGGGTGAGTTTTCATCGAACAGATACTGCACCATTGTATCGAGATAATTTCCTAGGATTGTGAATATTTTGAGCGCTACTTAAACATCATTGAACGTTATCGAATGCTCAGTTTTCAAGTCTATCGCTCTGTATTTGAAAATCCTATGCTTTTCAGGCCTTTTGCACTTAAGTAATTGAAGCAGTGCATCCTTTAAAAAGCCTGACGTAGTTCATAAGTACAAAAAAGTTACGCAACAAAAGTATAAAAATGTTTTCTTCAAAAAATCCACAGAGCACAGCATACCTGCACTATCTCGAGTACCTTCATTCAAATGAATTGAACTAACCACTTTTTGAACAGTGCTGTTTCGGAATATTTGGCATAGGTTTTGTTCAGACACCGAAATATCTCATCGAAAACAAAAACCACAAAGTAGACCCAAAGTTTTAAAGAAGATTTAAAGTATTAACATACACAATTGCGTAACCGATGATTGGATACCCCAAAAGCCTCTTTAAAGCCAAGTTCTGAAACTGAGCATCATGTTTTTCCATTTTTAATACTCCGCATCCGTTTGCGCAGACAACAAAAAAGCCCATCTCGGCCATATCTCGATGCGTACGATCAGCAATTTCAGCGACTACAATCGGAAACAGCAAAATGGTACGTTACGAAACGTTACTGTTTGTGTCAGCTCCACTTCCTTCCTTCCTGAAGCGCGAGCCACAATCATCATCATCAGCACCATCACCGTCATTCTCTGAACCTCAGCACCATTATCCTCATTATTCGCCTCTCTTTCTCTCGCTCTTTCTTTATTGTTTGTTCGGCGATTTGATCACTATTTGCATTGCTGCGTTGCCTTCTGTCTGCGCCACGAACCACGCATTATCAACGTAGCCACAATCATCATCATCATCATCTTCAGCAACTTCAAGGGGAGGGTTGCTGTTGGCAAAAGAAATCCATTTGGCCCCGTCTGGGCTTTCGGTCGGGCAAACGGCCATTTCCGGTGCATCCGACGAATCGGTTCGTGCACTTCCGCTCGCAGACTCGCCGTGTCCGTGTCCGTGTGCTTCCTAACTCTCTTTCTAACGCTCCTCCTTTCGGTATCGGGCGTCGGAAGTTGCACTCCGGCGGCATGCACGTGCACGCTACGTAATCGAAAAAAGGTGGCTAATTTAAATGCAATTCAAATTCACTCGCCGATCGGCGCCGGAACCACCCCAAAAGATAGAGCGGGGAAAAAACGGAACCAAACAGCACACGGTGAAACGATCACGCACCGATCACCCTGCCGAGGTGGGTGGGCGCGCGGAGGTCCAAAATGGCTGATTGCGAATGGCTGATCATACGAAAATGATTATGACGAAAAGCGAAATTTCTCCTCTCGCACCGCGCGATCATTTTCTCCGCAAGGTGAAGAGCACTGTTTGTTGTAATCCGTTTTTTTTGCTACTCCGTGTTTCATTTTTATTCGGCCGAGCCGAGGTTTTCCTTCCTTCCTCGGACAAGTGCCAATTTTTCACGCCACTCCGACACAAGATTTATCCACGATATTAACGATACTTTCTTTCTCGCCTCTTCGCTGGGCCGGGCCGGGGTTTCGGGGGCTACTAATTAGTGGCCACCGAGCTGATGATGGGATGATGAGTGTGATGATGATGAAGATGATGTTAAGAATTATGTGTCGGTGGAAGAGTCGCGAACCTTGGCCACGGCACGGTTGTTGAACTGTGTCGTAACTGGCCGTGGTCATGTGCGGCGATAAACGGCCAGGCAGCCACCACCGCCGGTAATAATCTATATTAAATACTTTCAGGTGTCGAAACTGGGCAGTCTTCACAGTTTTGTTTCTCTCAATCGTCTCAAAGCATCATCGAAAATTGTATTTTCAACTTTTAACTATGATTTGTTGATACTATGCCATGGCGCGTCCCATCCATGATTTAATTTAAATCAAAATCAGTAAATAAAATAAATATAGAAATAAAACTATGAAAAAGAAACACGATAACCTGATAGGACTAAGGTGCAGTGAATTGACTGATGTTGTATTTCTCTACAAAGGGAAGATACTTTCGCTAGTCGTGATCCTTTTCGATCGATCCAAATTCTATCCAAACTTGGATTAAACGTCACTTATTTGTTAAGGGTTTAAAATTGTAGCCCATTGTTTAATATAGGATATGCTGCATACGATGTGCAATTTCATGCTTAATGTTTCGTCTTTCCCAGACCAGACCCAGACCCAGAAATAGACCACTACGTTACAGTTCTATTAGTTTTTTTAGTCATTTAATAGTGATGTATGTTATCCACCTTCAAAGTTATCTCCAAAATGTGCCAACCATCGTCTCACCTTAACATTTTAACCGCCCAAAATGTGAGGCGGCAATGATTTAACACCCTTTCGCATAAGGAGAATTTTAATTCAATTATCGACCTACTCAGAAAGGACCGTGCCGAACCGATTACGGCATTATCTAACGGTGTGAAACAATTATCTAAGCTCCGCCGCGGGAACACTTTCTATGTTTCAGCCTTCAGCCAGAGTGTCCCCCGGAGGTCGCCCGGTGGCGCTCTCATTGCCATTCCGGTGCGAATGTTGGATTTTGTAATAATTCGGGGAGAAATTAGCTCACCGGTGTTTACGCGGCACCCCGTGGCAGTATTTGAATACGTGAATTGATCGATCGGATTCCACCGACCAGTGCACTAAGGGTACCGTTAGTCCAGGCATCCACTTCCGTTCGTGCGATCGGTTGCCATTTTCAATAACGGGCGTTTTGGGGTGTTTATTATTTTCAGTGCACACCCCACCGTGCAGATCTCCATTTACGGTTGCCATCGGCATTCGGAGCAGGAACCGCAGGACGGTGCGCTATGGGGGCCTGACTCACCCTAGCCGTGTTGCCGGTCGAGGGTTTGTTTATTTGAATCATAATCAATTTTACTTTTTGGAAATCGGTACATTTATGGAACCGCCAAAGCGCACCGGAATTAAAAATCGAGGATCAAGTAATCGTGACAGGCCTCAGAGCGGATGCAACATTTTCATGATGTTTCCATTATTTAAAAACTACTATAAAATAATTGTTCCCCTCACCAAAGGACACGGTCAATCGTACAGGGTCAAGTTCAAGCGAGTCGATCAAAGGTTGTCTATCCAACTGACCTCTATGGATATGAAAACAATGAACATTGAATGGGCCCTTTTTGGTGAAAGCCCTTTTCATTGGTTCAAGAAGTCCCGAAGAGGGCGCGAAGGTCTGGTCCAGTTGCATAGCTCTGTTTGGCGCAGTATCAAGAGGCAATCGTTTACTATTTATCGGCCTTAAAGAAATGCGCTGAATGACTACTAAAATACTGATTGAGTGGATGCGCTACGCTTTCTCGCCTTCGCTGCCCTTAAAAGACACCTCACGACGCACGACGCACGACGGTGGACACGTGCTGGCCATTTACGCAAGCAGCTGGCCAACCCGGAGCTACTGGCCTTTAGCCAGCTCCGTTGGGCAACGTTGTCCACGGCACGGGCTCAAAAATATTGCAGGGTCCATCCCGAAAGCAGCAGGCTCCCGTTAGTTTGCCCAACCGATACTTCGTGCGTGATCGAGCTGACCCGACGATCGCTAACGAGCGCCACCTTGAAGAGTGCGTACGTTATCTGTGCCGATGGCGAACGACCGGGCGAACCCTTACGCGTGTTTCATAAGTCCTATTTATAGGTTAAGGTTAATGGGCCCGGCCACGGTGGTGCGGGATGTGTGTCACCGACACCATTCGTCACGCAGGCTGCCCTTTCCGGGTCGCTATCGTTTACACACACGCCTCGGTGCCGGAATCGAAAGGTGAGATCTTTGAGCAGAGGATCTGGCATTAACATGGCGTGGGACTACCACTGTTTGGATATGCCAGCCGTTCGCCCGATGATGGATCGTACTCCGTTCTATTGCGTTGGCGTGGTTCTGTGCCTCCCCCGGGGCGTCAAGAAAGGAACTAGAATGGTGCGAAACAATCACCGCCGTGCGAAGGCGGACGCTTGCCTCATATGTCACGCACGCCGCTTCGGACGGGCGAGAGACTCTAGAACCCGATAGACAGACAGCAGACCGCGGAAAAAGGTCGACGAATGGCGGCGGGGGCTTAAGCAATCTGGTTCTTGCCACGGCCTCAACAATGCACAATGGTACGGCCTGCAGGTCTGCGGGCAGAAAATTGGTTAGAAAATGGTTTGAACACAACACGCAGACGCAGTTGTGGAAGTGAATGGGTCCGAAACCATTTTCGCCAAGGTTTCGCCAACACGAAAACGTGCCAACTAAGAAAATAATTGGCCAGCCGTCGGTTAAAAGTGTCGAAACTCATTAGCACTCGGCGCGCTGGCGTGCGATGGCAAAACCCCAAGAATCGGAAAAAAACTGACGTTAACGGAGCCGTTTCTAGAAGCCACAAAGCAAATACTGAAGGCATTCAAAAGGAAACGTGCCGTTCCCAAATATCGAGCGTCTGATGCAATTCGACTCGGAACTCGGAACGCGGAAACATCAAAGGAATTTGGAGAAAAAGGGGGGATGATCTAGAGTTGTTAATGTTGAGCGTTGTTCCGAAAACTCAAACGCAATGGGAGAATTGGGAAACTGCTAGGGAAACAGAAACCAGGTACTTTGACGCTATAAATATACATTTCATACCCAAAATGGACTCTTGCAAAATAATAATTAATAAGAGTACTAGGTCGATGCGTCGAGATTCGGAATTCGTTTGACACACAAAAATGTTTATAAAATTTGAATGCGATTTTCTACATTGTTCAAAGTATGTGCCATTGCTAGCTATACATTTCTCTTATCTCTCTGCTAAATCATGGATTCCCAGAGGAAAGAATTCTTCGACTTTTTAAGTAAACTAATTAGTCTTCCCATTTCGACTTCCTCGTAGAAAACGAAGAGCTGCTCAGCCAATACGTGTCCCATCGAGGAAAATGAATGGTATTCGGAAAGAACCAAGTCTGGCGAATAACGCGGGGAGGGATAGCAGCTTTCATCCAAGTGATTTAATAGTATCCTGAAACAGTTTTGGTTTTTTGGGCGCCTAGTGCTTGATTCCACGGGCCACCAGGCGCCCCCATCGTAACCCCCTAGAATTGCATTTTGGTCATTTTTCGATCAATGCATGGTTCAAATAGGATATTTGTTATCAGTAGCGATCGGAATTAACGTTTGCATCAGATTTTAGGACCTTGTGAAACACCACAACTTTCTGTCCCACCAGAAAGTTCGTTTTTTGGAGTCCTTCAAGGCTTTTTTTTGTAAAGTAAAAATCGCCATTTTGAAATTTTTTAAACCACTTAAAGCACTGTGATCTTCCAAACACAAGTCCCGACAAGCATTTGGTGCGATTCCGAAGCAGTTTTCTTCAACAGGGGCAGAAAAATAATAATCCCCGCAAAACGTCATTTTCAGGCACAAATGTTGGCATGGTCTAACCCTTTCAAAGATGGGTTGCAAACCGAAATATTTTTTTCTTCGACCTGAAATCATTTACCGGATATCAACACAAGGTAATGATGAATGAACAACAAAACTGGGAAGTCCCAATCGGCAGATACAGCCATCTTTTTAAAATTCCGAATCTCGACGCATCGACCTAGTACTATTAAAGAATTTAACTAGTTAAATCGGGACCGGTGGTTATTTACTGGGTTGTAAGTTCGGGGCCTCGAGTTCGTAGCTACGTTCCGAAAAGAGGGCGCTGCTACGAGTCTAGTTTTTTTTGTCATGTTGGTACACTCTTAATATGAACGTTTGTGAAATTTCATTTCAATCGATCACTTAATTTTTTTTACAAGCCATTCAGTATCGAAGTGTAACTACCCAAATATCGTGCAGTGATTAAATTTTGATTTTTGGATCAATCAAAGAAATATATAAGGACTCTTCACCTGCAATTAGTACATTAAAAGGGAGGTTTCTGAATTTAATCGTGGTCGTAGTAGCCTTCAAGACAATCCACTTTAAAGACGCCCAAAAATAGACACAACACCTGAAATCGTAGACTAAAAACAGAATATCGTATTGGAAAATCGTCGAATGACTGAAAGAGATTTAAAGTATGCCTATCGAAAATTGGTCAAACAAAAAAAAATGTAAATCAGTCAAACATTTTATCAAAAGATCAAGTAATATTTCTTTTGAAAGCTCATTTTATACAGAATATGTAAAAATATATCATTTAACCCTCCGTTTTAAGGAATGCGAATTGCCGGACCTTTCGTTTTACTTCTTTCATTAACTCTTGCACCGTTCTCTTGGTCGCTTTCTTCGTTGCAGAACGCCAGTTTTTTTTCATTCCATCTAGCTGACAACTGGTTTACGAGTCTTTTTGAGGTTCCTGAGTCTTTTTAAGGTTTGAGGTTCCACTTTAAATAATAAAGTGTATTTCAAACCATAAAAATGTGTTTTTTTATCTACTCGCAAAACTTAATGAACAACCCAGTACATAAAGTATTTGTTTGGTGAATTTTATGATCTTTCGCTTGTATCATGTGCTAAATCTAAGAAATTCTAATTCTTATTCTTCATCTTGTATCAATCGAATGTCTTCCTTAAACTAGGACACGAGTGTTGCCATCAATACAGGGTGTTTCTTCTAAAACCATTCTACGTTTTTAAAATTTGACAGTTAGACGTCAATTAATGTTTGCTTCCAATTGACCAATCGTACCGAGGCCTACCGAGATGTAGACGAAACTCTCATCCAACTCTCGTTGGAATCATCCAGCAATTGAACAGATGTAAAGACCAATAATAAATATGTTATGACGTATTGAACTTCCATTGACGCTAAAAAATGATAAAACTAATATTTAAAATGCTGGGTTTAGTTATTCTCAATGAGTCACCCTATGCACCCAACGGTCCCAAAGTATGCTACTTACTAGAAAGCTGCTTACTAGCTTACCTGCAAACACACCCTGAGGAACACACCCAAAAACGTAAACCCAGAACCGGGCAGGGCCTGGACCCCGGTCGATGGAGAACTGCACACAGCAGACGGCGACAGCATTTGCATCTTAATTATGTCATTAGAGACCGAGCATACGAGGTTAGTGAACCTCGCCGCCGTTTGCGATCGCTTCCCTGCCGACTCGGTGCCGTCGTCTGAGAGGGCAGCCCGTTGCATGCGCCACCCAAACCCAATCGTTTTAAAGGTTAAGTAATGCTACAATCGACATTTGGTTGGTATACGCCGCATCCCCCGGCGCGGTTCATCGGCCGTCCGCGCGCGCCGTGGACACAGTGTGTTGTTACGAGTTATGATTTTTTATGCTGCACTTACACCGTCGCAGCGCGACTTAACGCGGATAATCGATCAGCGGTTCGGCGTAAACTGGTCGGAGCAACTCCTATTGGTTTCTTTTTATCTTATGCAATCAAAGTTAATTAAGTCTGGCTTTAAAAGGCTTGAAAACGTTTTTGGCGGATGATTTAGAAGGGTAGAGAAGAAGCAGCGGTCAGATGTTCTCCACGTGAGTTGGCATTTGCTTTTAAGGTCACCTACGGATGGATGCACCACGCAGCGACATGGCGGCATTTTGAACGGACCTTTTGGATAAGCATATGATGCCATTTTCCCGGCGATCAAAAGCTACCGCTGACCGCAGAGAACCGCCTGCAGTTGAGTATACGTTTTAGTACCTCAAACAAAGCCGAATCAAAACGCCATAAAACATTATTGTGCCGCCACGGTCGCCACTTATCACCGTTGAAGCTTGCGCCGTTACATAAATCGGTACTCGGCACGCAATTCACTTCCTTCGGCAAACGCTTCGATACGTTTGTTTTTTTTTTGTTGTAATGTCGCCTTCCAACACCTTAGGCCCGGCCCGGCTGGCCTGCAGCTTATTGTTGTCTCGGGAGGGGAGAATGAGTAAACAACAATTCGAGCCTAGCCGACAGCCGATCGACCGACTGACCGATCGGCCGGCCATTACATGTGCGCGCCGGGTTATGCCGTGGCCGCGCGGCCAGTGTCCCCCGCAACGCAACCACCTTCGCCGGAGACGCCAGATTGCCTGATTGGCGATATGTGCCCGAGAGGGTAGCCCAGTTCCTAATACGTAACCTCGACGCGTCGTTCAATTACCAGCCCGCCCGCCCGCTCGCGAACCCTTCGAGGATCGATCGTACGGCACGGCACGGCAAGGGGTACGGAATCATGCCAAATCGTGTGCGCGTCGTTTGCGCCGTTAATTAGCACCCAATTAGGTCGCCGGTAGGTCGGTGGCGAATCTTAGTTTCACCGGGTTTTTTTCTGTTCAACTGTTCATCTGTCCCGTTGTGCACACGCGAAAACAATATTTCGTGGCATTGGCCGACATCGGACCGTGCGGCCTAGTAGAACCGACACACCGCGCGGAGCCGTGACATTAGATAAGTGTGTGGCCGGCGTGGTGCTAACAGCGCCACACCAGCTTGGGTTAGGTAATGTGGCCGGCAAACATGATCCGTGCGTAACCGCAAACAGCGCGACCGACAGGACCACCGAGTTCCTGGAGCTGGCAAGAAAAAGCCTGATCGGTACGTAATAAGCGTGTTGGCTGTAGCCTTCAACGCGCTGCTTAGCATAATATTGATTCAAGATTCTTGCCAAGATGCCAAAAATAACCGCGTTATTGGCAAACCGGTGAGACGTCGCAACCCGAGGAAGAGATCTATACACGCTTCGATTTGCGTTCCCATTTTGAAGGACCTAAATGCGGACGAATCAACCAAGTCGGCCTTTACAACAACCAAAGGTCCAGGTGGTCACAGAAGTTAATTGGCGGCAAGATATACGAGCCCGTATTTATCATCACGTCCTCATTTTTGGGGCCACAATTTTGGATAGGACCCGTGCGAGATAACACCATCGTAATATGCCTAATTTATGGCAGTCGTTTAATCGAAACTTGTCCTTCTGTCTTAGCGTGACCTTGCGTTTCATTAGGATTTCTCAAGATCCAAGGAAAGACCCTTCGCCGCCCGTTGCATCGCTTCTTCATCACCAAGTCCCGATGTCTATCGGAGAAGTGATTTCGGCGGAAACATCCGGTCAAGCTCCGAAAGCCTCCGCCTGATTAGCACCAGCTGCGAGTAGCAGAATTATGAATACATCGCAAACAAATCCATCCACGCCTGGGCCAGCATTGCGTCACACTTGCGCGGCCGAATCGAAGTCGAAGGAACCGCAGCAACAGCAGCAGCAAGCACTTGTGATTTTGCGATTTGCCGTGGGTTTCGGGCTCGCTTGGCCGTTATTATGCTGGGCGGCGATGCGGTTTGTGAGCTTCACTCCTTTTTGCTTCGGCTTCGCTGTTTTCTTTTCTTCGGGAGTTGCTCGCCTTTGCCACCCGCCATGCCGGGTGCACCAAAAATCAACCGACGCAACAGAGGTGGGAAGGCCGTTGCCCGAAATCCAGTTTTTGCTCCCGATCAGCCGCCCGAACCACCTTACGTCATACAGCGGTTTGGGGCACAAAATATGACCCAACGGAGCAGGGAAATGTCACTTCTCTTGGCGCACTGTTCTTCTCTCGCTCTCTCTACCGCAATGCTAAAAGATGAAGGAAGGTTAATGGGGTGGTTCGTTCGAAGGCCCACCGGTGACATGTTTATGGGTAAGCCGATCCAGCAGCTCGATGACTCGCATGATTTTATGCTTCCCGCGCGGTGCAACACGCCATCGGGAGCTAAATACCGAAAATGAGGCCACCGATTGAGGCCCTGTGACCTGTCGCTATAAGAAATAGCTTACCCTCGGTCTGATCCACGGTCGAAAGTGCCCAGCGAGAAGCGAGAAAATCAATGCCTTGGCCCCATTCAGGAAGCAAACTTTGAACTCCCCGCCGTCATCATGATGATGACGATTACCGAGCGGCCCTTAGCTTCCCGGTTTGATGCAATTCTTGGCGTGTTTTTGTTTTGGCCCGCCCTTCGAGGGCAGTGCCCGAGGTGCATTATGGGCCCTGCTGCAGCGTGACAGTCACACGTCACTCAGCGGTACACAAACATGAGCGGGCGAGCATGCGGCCGATGTTTCGGAATTACATAAACCACAAAATTGGGCCACCGATGCCTCAACGGACAGGTGACCCGATTCAGGTTGGATAATTCACCCAACCCGACCGTCAAGCTCCACATTTTATGCTAATATGTTGAGAAGGTGTCCATCGCCCATCGGCTTACCTCGTCCTCGGCGGCTTCGGCGGACTCTTCCGTGGTCGATGTGGCGGCCGTCGTCGTCGTCGTGCTGGTGGTCGTGGTCGTGGTGCTCGGACCGCGGCCAAAGATCAACGACGTTGCCTTCAAACCGTCCACCCGGACCATCAGCGCGATTATGACTGTGGGGAGGAGGAAGACGACAAACAAACGTACGCGCTGGTGAGGAACTCTGTCTGCCGGTTATGCAAAGGCGGATCTGTCAACCGCTTCTGCTTGCCCATTTCAAACAACGAGCACGACGGTGTTTGACTTTAAAACTTACCTGCAAATAGTAGCAGCCATCGCCGTATCTTCTTCATACTGTGTCCTGCAGAATGGAAAACAAACGACATGTTAAAACATTGGCCTCTGAGAGTAAAGCTGTGTCGGGTCGACTGGAGCGTCATGTTCACGTGTCGCTCGGTATCCCCAGTGTTGGCTCAAAAATTTACATTTTTTCATTGAGCAGGGAATAGACAAATTAAGCGAGCTACGTTGATATGTTAATCTCATAGTTTCGCCCATAGATTACATATGTGTTCTACGATTGGGTTTCGGGTTTTCAACTACTGTTGGGAATGCAACGCCTTAGCAAGTATTGAACGCTAGTATGGTTGAGGAACAAACGGTTTATTGGAGAATATTTAAAAAAACGTTAGATACAAAATTATGGTTGTTATGAGTAAATGAGTATTTTATTTTGAAAAAACATTCACTGTCTCTATTTGGAAAAAAACATAAAAAGATACATTTTGAGACGAGCGCTACCAAAAAGCTTAAATCTTTTGCATTCTATTATTTGGAATACTTTGAGACGAATTGATGATCTGCTTTACTAATCAGATAGCGGCCCTGTGTTCCGAAGATCCCAGGCCAATAAGTAAGTAAGTAAGTAAGTAAGTTTACTTATCAGGGAAAACTTTCGTTAAGATTTCTAGAACATAAGTTTGTGGTGTACATAAGTATACTAAATAAATCAACTACATGTTAACATTAACCTTAGTTTATAAAATGCAACATAAAAATTATATTAAATGTGTATCTAAAAATAAGCCACCACATCGAACCCAATTCAAACGAAAAGTTTCAAAAAATGATAAGGTCGTAAAAAATGCCACAAAACGTTCAGGCCAACCACCGAACGTCGCAAGGTGGGCTTCGCTTGTTAACAGAAAGTGAAGCTCCTGCGTGGTTCCTTTCGCTCTCGTTGACCTTGGTGGAGTGCGTTTCTCAATCAGACACAAATTGAGCACACAAACAGTCGGCTGGCAGACGCCGGCCTTATCGGCTCATCATCATCATCATTCAACAACGCAGCAACAAGATAACCACCGTAAATGACCGCACACCATGAACTTTTCGTAACCTCAATCAACTATCTCATACACATCTCGGATTGTGGGTTGCTCGGTTGCGGTCTCTGGACATGTTTCGGCGTGCCGCATATGCCGCGCGTGTCTTCAGGCGCTTCTGTCTGGCCACTGGTGACTGGTGATTATGCCCCGTTTTCGAGATTGACTCGAAAGATTCGAAAAGATGGCGACGGGTAACCGTGAACCGTGGTAACCACGGCATGATAGCCTCACGATTCCGTCCGTTCATTGCCACGCGAAAGGTGAAGATGGATCGCACAAACTGAACCAATCCCTAAAAGTCCATTTGTTCGCAAAGGAATGGGATCACATGAGCACGAGGTCGTCTTTTTATGGACACTCTCGTTATGCATACGATTAAGTAATTTTACACGAAGTTTATTTGATGATTCACCAAATATTGGCAGTAGCTAAGTGTTTGGACCTTGAAACGAAAAAACGTTTAATGTGTAACGTCAATTATTGTTACTCATTTATTTTGTTCGGACGCTAACTAGCGCAATCCTAACAATGTTCTGCTGATGAACTTTTTCCACATAAAACTTATTAATTCGAGTTGAGCCCTTATCGTGGTGCTCTACATTAAATTATGTAAAAATGACTCAATGGCCCCACTCTCAAAGCCAAACAAAGCCAACTCCTCAACGGCGGCTGCCCATAAGTGCAACACAATGCTTCCGTGCCTCGCGGAAGTCAACGTGACGAATTGTGACGAGTCCCCCCTTAGTGTGCATTACGCCTCCGATCCTTCGAAAGAGATCCAATTTTCGGCCCACAACGGCGC
Source organism: Anopheles cruzii (assembly GCF_943734635.1). Lineage (NCBI taxonomy): Eukaryota > Metazoa > Arthropoda > Insecta > Diptera > Culicidae > Anopheles > Anopheles cruzii. The sequence continues at coordinate 37,835,003 of NC_069144.1, read as the reverse complement.
CGACCGACAGCTGACGGGGCAATGCGGAAGCGCTACAACGCTGCGAAACATCAGCAATCGCGGCATAATTGCCGAGCACCGAGATGGTAAGGCGACGGTGAGGCGCCGGTCCTGCCCTAACCGTGGCCGGCCGTCACTTCCTTCGAGCTGCCCGCAACGATCAAGATGTTCTTTAGCTTCATAGACGTCGGCGTTGTCAGGCATTGGAGTTCTTTGTGGCTGTGTGCCACTGTAACTTTTAACCGGTCATTAACTTGACAGCTACCGGTGCCGTGACCAAAGTGCGCCTTGTGCCGCACCGTATCGAATGGTGAAGCTGCGCCGTGCCGTGCGCTGCGTACGCGATATGCTACGCCCGGTGGAAGAGTTCAGAGGAGGCCACACAATAGACCCACAACCCACGGTCCGTTGCCACAAAGCGGTTCGAAGTCGGGGTCCGGGTGCTGAAGTACGCATAGATGTACTCCATGGGACTCAGCAAGTCAGCGAGACAATGTGATAAGCCTTCGCCGGCTTGGCTAGCCTCTAGTGCCAACACCCGGTTCTTTATGGCAAGGCATGAACAACAATAAAAGTTGTTGGCATTTGTGTGTTGTTTTTGTCCGTTTCCTGCTCGTTGAGATCTTGGCACGCAGAAATCGGTAAACGGACCCCAGGGTCTCGGGTCTCCAAGCACCGATGTTCTGTCCAAGAACAGTGCGTTGTGCCACCAAAAGAGGCAGACAGAGAGAGAGAGAGAGATAGAGGCGAAACGAAGCGATGGAAATTCTTATAATGGATTCATAAACAATCAACCTGAACCTTGCGCTAATGGAAAGAGGGCCGCTGCGAATGCTGTTTGCAGGTCGTAACCACCTATCTTATGTCGATGTACGGTGCGAGTCGGGTACAGGCGAGTCTCTAGACGGTGGAGACACACGAGGATAGACCATAATTCTTGTAGAAGAGAGCAAATAAACTGTATTTATTTATAGAGTACAATTTGAATACCACGAACGGGTTCGTCGCTTACTCCACTGTTGATGTCTTTTGTATTATTCAACTAATTTTTCGCCTCTCGCGCACAATTCTTTCAAATGCTTCATTCCTATCATTTCTATTCGTGATAAAATACCCTGCTTGGTGTTTGTTTTAAATTGTTTCTCTAGATTTTCGTTTAATTGCACCTTTTTTCGTTTCGTACCAGTTTTCCTTGCGTGCCCCAAGGTGTGGTTCCCACCAAACACCTAGTCGACGGACGGACCGCAGAACCAGTCGACCAGTTCCACAACGAGATCTACCGGTGGGGACCGTTGTCGATCCGGTCCCCGACTGGACACTGGACGTCCTTCAGAGAAACGTTCACTTTTGCTATCGCCTTCGTTGGGGCGGCCACCGCTTCGGTTGGTTGGTGGCTGCACGGTTTCAGCCGCTAGATTGCCATTTTCGACCCGGCCGCTTTCGGGCCGTCGAAGTTTCTCATAATGTATTTCTTAATTACTCGCCACGGCGCACGCACCGCAGCGCACGGAATTGGGATGATTTTGTCTGGGCTTCAGTTCCATTCAGAGCAACATGTTAGGAACTTTTCAGAATGGTGGCGCTACACATGGCTCACACGGCACGGCGGTCCTCTAAGCGATGATAACACGGGCAAGAGGTTTACCTTGGGGCAAGTGTTAGTTTTGCAATGAACCTAAAAATAGGCATTCGTTGCTAACAATCTCTCTGCAGCAGAATAAACGTACCAAACGTAACTCATCTCAACGTAACCACTTCATTATCGCTACAAAGATTAAAATGACACAATAATCAGTATGTGAAGGGGCGGCCCCGGTGTAATAAAATATGGTGAATGGTGAAAGTAAATTGCTTCATCGTTTGCAAGGCAATAAAGTATAATCTTAACACGAGCCCTAAGTGTGCACTCCATCATCAGTGCCGCGATGGCGCAAATATCTAATCCCGACAGCGATAAAGATGATAAAGCGGCGCGCGTTGAGAAACCAAGATGCTATCCGTTCGTTGTTCTTGCAGATTTATGGTACCACGACCCCGTTACGCCACCTGGGTTGCCGTTCTAATCCACTTTAAAAGCAGCCACTTTGCAAAGGCATCGGCTAAGTGCATCTCGCGGCGCGGCCCAGAACAGCCTTTCACCTGTTGTTTTTTTTCTCGCTTCACTAGCTGAGCTCAAGCTTGTTGATGTAGAGCTCGAGTGTCTAGCAAATTGCATTCGTTTTGCAGCCCTCACAAAACGGTGAATGGTTGCCAGCGAGCGTGGGCGAAGAAGAACAGTCAATTGTGCACGGTCGTTTCACGGCGTGTTGAAGTGACGCGAATGGTCACACACGCTCCTCCTGACGAGTGTGGCGATTGCTTCGAAAGGGCATCCTGCGGCTTAAAATGCAATAAAGTAATGCCACTCACTTCAAGCATGACGCGGGGTCACACGACCTAACATGCGGTGCTGTGGGCTACAAAAACACCAGAAGTTAGTGCCTTTTCGGGGGTTCCTCGCTCGCTGAAGGATTGCCTGACAAATGGCGGTTTTGTTCTGTTTTCTTCTCGTCCAATCACTAATGTACTTTGCAAGGCTACCGTTAAAATGCCACAGACCATCCATCCATCCAGTAGCGCTCCAGCGAACCCCGCATCTACACGCGGCCACGGATTAGTGATTAGCGGCATGTGGAAGGTTCGAAAAAGTGAATGCACACAGTACAGAACCGTGTACGTGTGGCGGTGGTTCTGGTAAGCCTCACCGGGTAATGCATACATTAAAGAAGTCTAATTCCTTCTTGATTCATATCGCCAACGGTTGGCCAACCCTGTTCGAACGACAAAAAAAACTGGAGCACCCGTGAAGTGATTGTGCAACCTTGTAGTGCGCTGACGCTTGCCGAGCGCAAATCTAAATCGCAAACCAAGCGATAGCCTTCGAATTTTGCCTTCCCGAGCCCGAGTGGTGCCTCTGGCAACTCGGCGGCCAGACTTGTTGCTCCTGTTTCGGTGCAGGATTTTGAAACGATACGATACGGGTTCGGTGGGTCGTTCAGATTGCTCATACGGTTCACTCGTTACGACTGCAGCGCCATCGAGATCTAGACGAAGCGATCCTTCCACCCGTTTCTTGTTCTGAATCGAATCAACCTAGGATTAATGTCCCCGCCTGAATCTTATTTCTTGCGGCTGCGGACCTAACCAAACCGAATGGGGCCACAACGTGGCCCCCGATTACGCAAAGCTTCACACGACCTTCAATTCCAGTTCCAGTCGGGGATTTGGTTGTTTGTTTTCGGAATAAATTAACTCTGAACTTTCCACTTCCGCCGACCCGGGCTGCCAGCTGCCGCGCGGTGGTGTTGAACTGGTTTTTGCTTTCGTTGCAAAAGACGTTCACAGATCGCCGAGTGGGACAGTCGATAAGGAAACGATCGCCACTGGAATTGTGGAATTGGGCAACATTAGGCAAAAAAACGGGTTTTTCACTCTAATTAGGGATTTTAGTATAAACCTGGCGGTCATTAGAATGCTGTTGCGTCGTAAAGCATATTGAGACAATAAACTTATTTTATTATACCATTTTGATAACCCTAGACCGTCCCGATTGCTTCTTCAGAGCTAGCTCATACCATCCAGCTAACTGAGAAATTGCCTTCACCTGGCTCGGTTCTCCTGCTGCTTAGAGAATGCCTTAGCTGACCAATTATTATCAACCGATTGTGGCGGTTTTGCATAGGCCTTCTCGAACGTTATAAAAACCGAAGCTCCACGTGAATGTCCCGGGCAACGGCGGGCCCATTTATAACGCGTTCGCGGGTGTGGCAACCCAACGGAAAAGTGAATGGCACAATCACCATCATGGAGTGTCACCCGGGACCGGCACAGCGCTTAGAAGGCAGCGCGAGTCACCGGGCGGCCAAAAAGAGACGGGCCACGGCCCGGTACCGGTTGGCGCGTGATTGATAGAACGCATCGCGTCGAATAGAAATGCGGTTCCTGCTCCGACAACGGTTGCCAACGGTGCCAAAAAGCATTACAATTTGATCACTCGCCGCCTACTTTCAGCTGCCGAACCGTAATGGGTGTCGCAACGTGTGGCGGTTGCCAACCAACCAATCGAACCGGGTGTGCGCATTGCTAAGACGAGCTGCATAACTCCGATCGGTGGCCACGAAATCAATCACGGCTGCGAAATGCTAGTAGATCACCTCACATCGATGCATCTCGTTCGGTTCGACCTTCGACGGTCCATTTTACGGGTTAATGAGTTGACGTCCTTGCGCTCAAAAACGCGTTACTTTCTTCTTGCACCATCCCACGTGGCTTGTGAATTGCGATCGCGGGCGGTCGATCCAAAAACTCACTCAACCGGAAGAGAGTTTGTCAAATGCGCTCGGCAGCCCAATCATCGATAGCCGGTGGCCCGATGACAGCCCGGCGTTCCGCTCTCGAGTGTTTCTGTTTTCCACCAGCATCCTTTGAGCCGTCGTCCGCGTGTCGAGGGGCGTCGATCGAGTGAAAAGAAAATCGAAGCTTGGGGCGGCCGGGTGGCTGCTACTCTAGCATTATGTTTCACTTTCGGGCCCGGGATTTCGGGTGTGTGATTTCGGGAGAGTTTTCACTTTCGGTTTCAGTGACCCACCCCAATATTTTATCACTTTTTAGTGGAATTTTTGCCCTTCTGAATGGGCTGGTTATATACGCAAAGCGATCCACCAGCGATCACGTGTTGGGTGTTATGTATGCTGCGCCGCATTCGACGATCGGCGATCGACCGAAGATGGTTTCGCCGAACTAATTTCAAATGTAGGGCACGCGTGTGGCTCGAACGTAACTGAAATCTGGCCCCGTAAGCGTGCCCAAAATCCGAAGACTAGTTTCCGAAACGGATAACGCCCGGAGGCTGGCGCATAATTTCTGTTTACCCTCGGCTAGGCCGCTACCTGTTCCGATGGTGAATAATGAAGCACTAAAGTTCAAGGGGCACTTTAATTGGTACCCTTGGCATCAAAAGACGACGCACGGCGGCCCGGCGATCGGGTTGACCAGCAAATGCTGCGGTGAATCAAGCTCCCATGGCTCGCTGAGCCACCCGTGTCCTCGTGGTCGAGGCTCGGGAAAACCGACAATTTTACGCTTCCTTCCTGCCGCGCTCGGCTGGCCTCCAGCTCTCGAGCGGCGATCCGGTCCAACCGGAAGACCGTCCCGAAGGTCGATTACCGCCGAACATCCGTTGCCGCTTGCTCGCCCAGCTACTCACCGTTAGTAATCTATTTTGCTGCAGCTGCAGAGAATCTGCTCCCAAGCGTTCGCCTCTGGCTGGAAAATCCGTGCCGCAAACCGTTTCCAGCAACCAATTACTTGCGACTACAATTACTTTTCGGCAGCCTTTATTTCCACCAAACGGCCACGCACTAGCGGAAGGTAACACAACGTTTTTCAGACCAACACAAACAATGACTCACGGCTCGAAAGCACACACTAAAACACTCGGCCACACTTGATCGATTACAACGCCGGCCAGTTAAGACGCGCTTTGATGGCCGCTAGCCTAAAGTGAAACAATAGACGTTAGTTGTAACTCCTGAATGGGAAGCACCGAAAAAATGGTGGGGAAAAGAAAAAACACAATTCGAGCACCCGAAAATCGGCAGCCTCATAATCTCTCATAATTTAAACCACCGATCCGCACCGACCGTCGATTGTGAATAGATTTTAACGCTCACTTAATCGAATCGTCATGTTTTTCTGTTTTGTTCGTGCTGGGGAAGTACTAATTATTTTCCCCGTCGTGCATCCTAATCATGGGCGCGATATCACTTGGCGGCACTTTTTCTTTCGACCGACCGAAAAACGAAGCCTGACACACCGATTCCAACACTCAGGTTGGTAGCAGGTTGGTGGGATGGCGTTGTTGCAGTGCGCTTCGAAGCTCTGAAAGTAGAAAATAGAAAATAGAAAACACATAAAAATACAGAAAATTAGGAATCGGACTTAGGAAATGCAGCAGAAACGTTTATATGCCCAACCGCCCGGCGCCCATCGATGACATAAAGTAACATTCAAACGAAAGCCTCTTCATCGCAAATGCATCTCACACACCACCGCCGAGGGGCCGGCTCTCGGCTGACGGTGGCCACCGCCGCGGAACGGAACGGAAACGGGGCCCGCCGACGTGGCCGCTGGGTGAAAGCATCGAGGGGCCGATTTGCGTGGCAGCATAAACAATATTCGGCTTCGGGCGCGCTGGAAGATTGAGCACGCAAACGATCGATCCGTATCGCAGCGTGCTCCGGATTTGAAATGCCCAACAGGCCCACGGTAGTGCGTGTGTGTGTGAGTGCGTGGTGGGTGATCGGTAGGTGATCGATGGAACGCGAGCATTTTGGTTACGTAAAAAACATAGAGTTCAGTATCAATCACGTTCCGAGAGGGCCACTTTGGAGAGCGCCATTTTTCTTTTGCATCTCAATCCGCGGTTCGTGCTTGTTGCCTTGGCGTTCGGATTTGAAAAGCTAATAAACGAGAGGTGCACTGTTGGTGATCAAACCTAAAAGGTGCTTTACATAAAACGCCACCTCGAGAAAATGATTATTGCGCGCGCTTGGTGCGCGGCGGATTATGCAGCACGTTTTCAGGCTGTTGGTACCCTTTAATGCTTCCATTTATTTTCGTTTATCAATTTGTTTGCTCCCCCGAAACCTCGACTGTGTGGTGATGCTTCCATTTGTACGAGCCTCGAGTCGGTTGGATTGCGGTTGCGAACGAAAGATTGCGCCAAAACAAACAACGAACCCCCTGGGCATCGATAGCGATCTGTGGAGGGCATTCTTTATCGACTCCGATTCGGGATATTTGGTCATAATTTTTCGATAATTCGAAACATAAGCCGTGGATACTAGTTGGGAAGTACGTTATTGGCGGATGAACCGCAATTTGTTGGTTTATTGTTTTCAATTAACCCAACCGCCGTGCGCTTCGATGTCCTGCCCGAGCCAGAGGGTGGCCATTAAAAATCACTGATAGTATTCGCTACGCCCTATCACCATAAATCAGTGAGTCGGCGTAATAAAAACTTCCGAGCCGGGCGCGGAAATTTAATTATAAAGAAAAAAAAAGTGCAGCCATTGGCTTTCTAGCCCGGGCGCAACCCCTCGCGCAGGGGCCTTCTGCGCCATCATTAGTAGGATCGTTTCCCTGGCACAACATTAAAACACGCTGAGCCCCGGCCAAGACTGCACCGGGCGCGCGTGCTGGGAAAATCGGTTTCGGTTTTTCGCACAAGCCGTGCGCAGGGGGTTTGTGATTTATTTCTGTTGCACGGCTTGTTGCCGCTGCTTTCGTTTCGATCGACGGTTCGAGTAGTTTCGCTCCGTCCGTCCGTCGCTCGTGCGCTGTGCTTTCGTCTTACGACATTCGGTGCCCGACAAGCGGGGGCGCTTTTATTTCTGTTCAATTTTTTAATGTTCAATTGGACACCGGGCTCGGAAATTATGGATTGCGATCATGACTCTCTTTCTCTGGCGGGGGTATGCCTCGCCTGGGCGGTCGTCTTGAGAGTGGTCTTTCGAATGCGCGCACTGTCACTCGGCAGCTGGGCCAGAGAGCCGGGGACGTGACTCGTAAAAGTTCTTGCCACATCGGTGGACCGCGGCCGGAGTGCCCCTCGGTTTTGTGGTGGCTACCAATTCCGTACGCAACTTCTTCAGCGCAACAGTTGGCCGGGTGTTGAAATACTATTGCAGAGCACTTGACGTCGGTGGCCAAACTAGGAAGCTGTTTGGAGGCCATCTTGGAACGAACGGAACCTTCGGCATAGTGCGACAATTCTTACACTGGCATTTTTGCGTAGGAAAACTATTTGCATTGCTACATATCGAGGTATCGAAGCAATATATGCTCTAGATCCCGAACTGGCCCCAATAACCGGTCTGCATGATTCCAGTATCAGAATTTATTTGCCGCCCTGTGCAGCTCCCATTTTTATTTTAGTAAACCCAACACAAAGTATTTAAAAATCGTAGAAATTTGGCACTTTGCTTAGTTTTATTGTGTGTTTTCCGTCTCCGACTAATGACGCAACTAAAGCTCGTCCTTTCCACCGGTCGCGGTGCCGTCCTGGGGCGCCGTGTTCGATTCTACTTCGTCGGACTCGCCCATGTACCACTGGACCAGATAAAAGATGATCAGTGCCATCACTATGAAGCGCAGGTAGATCCACAAAACGGCCCCAATGTGGACTCCCACCGTCCGCCACCGACCATTGGTGGCCATTTCCGCTTCGGACACAATTCTTTTTCGTCGCACACAGCGCACTCGTTGCACAATGCGCAATCTGCTTCCGTTCAAACTCGCCCGATGCACCGGTGTTCGCGCTCAGTCGCGTCGATGGCCATTTGTCACACTTCCCCGGACCACCTCTCCCACCGCGCCACGGTCCTTTTTTTTATAATCGCTTTTAATAAATGATATTATTGCATAATATTGCTCCAGCTCCCGGTTGTTGCTTTCGTTTTTTGCTCGCTTTTGATTCGTCTTCTAAAGCCCAGTCCGCAACCCGCGCTGAGGGGTCCGGGTGACTGCCTGTCTCGATGCTGCTCCGGTTTTTCTTTCTATCTCTCTCTCATCCGAGCCACAGCTGTGTCTCTGTGTGTGTGTGTGTGCTTCGTTTATGTTGGCCACTTTTCGAAAAGAAAAATTTAAACTCGTACACCGCACCGGTGCTTGGCGACTGGCGACGACGGACGGCGACTGGCGATTATTATGCGCTTGTTATTTTGCATTTTCATTGCACCGTGCTCGCTCCGAGGCGAGGGGGCAAGGAAGTAAGGCCGTCCCGCAGGGGTTCCACCGGCCACCGGGAGGTTAAATCAATTCGCCCGTTCGCTCGCCCGCAGGAGGAGATACATATCAACGGCGGGGACGCAGCAATTGGACGGTGAAATGGACTCGGTTTTCGGTCCTGGTGACCGGGGCGCCCGCGTGTTGAGGTTAAGTGCGATCGTTCGCGATCGTCTCGGGAACTCTCGATCGCGGACTGCACACACACGCACGAGAGGTGTCTCACTTTCGTACGGCGGTGATATAACCCGATTCTATCGCCCTCGGACCCTGTTCACTTTCTGCTCCGATTTATTCCGAAGTCCTTTGTTGGGAGAGGTTCGTCGCTTAGTTTTGCGTGAAGATAAGGCATTTAATTCTCCTTTGGTTTTCGCGTTAACAATGTCTATGGGGCCGTTTTTTTACGTGCCAGGTGGCTTTCCTTCTTTTATTCACATCTGTAGAGTGGAGTGAAGAAGAAAAGGGGAAAAGAAAGGCTTAATCAAGTTTACAAAAATGGAGGCAAAAATCAATCATTTTCATCATTACATCGTCGAATGTTGTTATACCCCAGAATCAAAGACCGATTCGAAAGCCAACATTAATAAAGCTTAGCCACGAAACGTCAAAATATCTGTAGCCCGATCCGGTGTGTTGGTTGTACATTTCATGATTAGCCCTCTTTCGAGTAACACCCTTGCCTTGTCCGGTTCCCGCGTCGATAAGTCGCGACGCTAATCGCTAACTTGTAACAAATTGTTATCGATATTCCGTCTGTTCCGTTCCGTTTCGAGTCACACACACACCCGACCGATCTCCTGTGTGAAAGACACTCCCGGACGGACGGCCGTACGTGTGTGGATTGATCCGTTTTGCAGGCCGCGCCGTGCCGGCCAATCGGTTCCGTGTAACTCGTATTTCCGGTCACACGGCCTTTACTTATTTGCAGACAGCCCCCGCCAAGGTGATGAATTTGTTGCCACCGAAGATCAGTCGGCACCCTGGACAGCGGACCGGAGTCGTTGCTGTCAAACGGCGATCAAATGAAAACAAAACTAAGACTGCAACGCACACACACACACACACACTGATGCAGTGGCCCCACACCGGTTGTTGAGTTCCCCACTTACGGGCGGGCGTGGAAAGTGAATTTAATGGCCGCCCGCCCGTCCGTGGCGTAAATTTTCTATCGTCAAGAGCGGGCGGCCAACAGGTTCCAGCTCCCGGCCCCCGGGCCTGCTGGTTTGGTAAAATCACACACACGCAGCCACGCAGGCTCGAGGTTGTTCCGCGGCTTGTTGCGCTTCTCCGAACGCACGTCTACCGTTTCTCCTGTGCGCGAGGAGTGTGACGCAGTCGCGGGGGCTCGCAGTCGCAGAGCAGCGTTAAATCCCTGCCCAAGGAGGCGATAAGCTTGGCCCTCGGTTGTGGTGCGATGATGATTTGCAAACGAAATCTCTCGGACCCCGCGACGGACCCAGCAGCAGCGTCATTAGAGTGCCGCTGCATGGTGATGCGGTTTACGGCCATTACACACATCGTTTGCCGGCGAGCGCACTTGAGTGGCACATTCGGGTCATAACGATCCTCTTCGGATCGTTCGACTGGCACTTTCCTTTTATTTCCGTCGAGTGCAGGAAGTATTTTGAGAAAACTTACACTTTTGGAGACCTCGACGATCGATCTGTTAAATACTTTGCTGTCGATCTTTTAGGCGTCACGTCACGATCACGTCGATGGCATTTCCGCGAGTCCCGTTGAAAGTCAAAAATATCATTGAGCCCACTTCAAGGACGAAGCTCTAACGAGCGTCAGCGGTAAAGCGGTTTCTAGAAAAGATCCGACACTAATCGGGCAAGATAAGGACCAGATTCTACAGTTTTGTATAATTCGAAACCACAAATCGCCGTCGAGCGCGATCGTCGATGGCACTCTGAGCGGTTTTATTGCTACTCAGAAAAAAAAACAGTCAGCTCACCCGATCAATAGACCGAAGAAGGACACAGTCGCAAGAAGAGTCGCTTCGCGCGCTGCGCACAATGTTTGCCAATACACAATGGCCGTCGCATCGGGGTCCAATGTTGCGCGAAAACCGTTTCACGCCCGATGACAGATAGAGATATCAATTAGAATTTCAAATGGACCTCACATCACCGGCCACGTCGGGTACCAGAACCAAACGTATGGTGGCCTTTGGCTCTGCTGAAACAAATCAACCGGCCACTTGCGTGGTGCGTGTGGGCGGAAGAAGACCGGCGGGCGATAAGATCCGATCGGACAACGATTGTTTCGCTCGCCCGTCCGCGTGTGGGCGATCAAGATTCGAATTTGTGATGCAAATTCGCGGCACAAAACAATGACGGCAGAAGAATGGTGGCCCTTTGTGGGCCACCTATGCTAATGTGCGCTCTGCAGCAGCACACACGAACGCCACATTCTTGGACGGTTGGACTGATCTCTTTCCCAAGATTTCATTCGGGCGTTCTGTGTGGATGAGTTTGATTTGTTTTAAATAAAATTTCAATACATTTGCCAGCCCCCGGGGAGCGTTAGCTAGTGCTGGTGTAGCAGCGCTAGGAGATCTATTCATGAACACGAACCTTTTCTATCAGATAAAAAGCGTTGCATCCGATGCGTTTTGCGGTTGGTTGAGCGCAAGGAATTTAAAATCTTTCTCTCACTTCGTTCGAAGGAGAGCCACAGAAACCAGCGGGGGGCTCGCTAATGATACTGGCTCTCGCTAGCTGTGGCCTGCAAGGGCCCCATTTCTGCCATTTAGTTGCCTTATGCGAGTGTTTCGTGATGCACATTGCAAAAGTTAGGCCCTGGGTTGGAATTTTCTTGATGTTTCCACCCACCGCGAGGCCCGCCGCAATAGTTCCGATCTTCCTTGCCCGAGCAAGCTCCGGTAGTTTGGCGAGTTTTCACTCAGCCAGCACGAGCAGGTTTGGCGAGCTTTTCCCTTCGAGAGCGACCCACCGAGGCCCGAAAAATGGTCGCCTTGTGGGCGAGAAATTGCATCGCGAAACACCATGGTCCGTGGAACGAGATGCACGGCGGGCCTGGGCCTGTTTCTGGCCACAGCCCGCGAACGTCGTACGAACGGGCTGCTCTGCTCTGGTTGGTTAATTTTCGTTTTTCCTTCGGCTTTGTGTTTTTGCAACCCTCTTCACGGCCGTTTCGTTACTTTCGCCCTCCGGAGCGGGTTCTCCCGGGCAGAGCGCATGGCTCGCCAGCAGCAGCCTTGGGCACTGCGTGACGCGGTAAACGTAGCGACGGCACAGCGGGCCACCCAAAACGAAGCAACCTATGGTGGAGGTAGGCATAAGCAGCATAATTATTAGAAACCGTTTCCGTTTACCTTTTGTTTCGCGCTTCGCGGGACGGAGGCCGTTTGTCGGTTGATCGATCCGAATCGGGAAGGCTCGGAGCGGCAGGAAAATCGACGGTCTATCGGTCGGCCGATTGTCACTCGAAAACGGGCTGCTCTCTTCTGCTACACACACGCTTTTCCGAAGCACCCTTCCGAAGCCAGGCCTCCAGTTCGACGGCTACGGCGAGAAATTTTTTCGCGGGTTGGCCCCACGTGAGGCGTACCGTTTAACCGACCAGTGGGACAAAACATACACCAAACACCAAACAGGAAGAAGAAGAGACAAAAGAGGGAAACACTTTGTCACTTTTACTACGACGCTCCGGACGTGGTGCCAGATTATTCACCCCGGAAATTTGGTCGGAACCGGAAGGAAAAGGCACATGCACCGTGCCGCGGGAACACTGACTGGCTGGCGCCGCCGATGTGCTGTGCCCGTGGCCCCTGCCTTTATGCCTATTGCAAGTTAAATAATCGATAATCAAATTCGTATCATCTCTCGCAGCGCACGCACCACGCGCGCGGAACGCGAAAGTTACTGTGCGTTTTCTCTAATCCACCAGCAGGCGGCCGAGGGCTCCTTATGTTTGTCACAAAGTTAGCTCCAAGTAAGCAAACGCGCACACAAGCACACACACACACAATAATAGCCGTTGGCGGGCGAACGATGTTGTGAAGAAAATTTGAGAAAACCAATAGAAGCGTCAACAACACCGTAAAAAGGGAAATAAAGTCGACACACCAACCCACACACACACACACAGACACAGAAACACACGCACGACCGCGTACCTGGGGGAAGTAAAATCTACGGGTGCACCGATCGCGAAAGCAGCTCTCTCACGGGCCCTCGGTGTTCACTCGTCGGGGGCTGCTGGTGAACTGAACGCCGAGTCAAGTGACGAACGGCGGAATACGAACACCGAAACCTGATCGTGATCGTCGTCGTTGCCGCCGCCGTCGCGATGGTTATGAAATTGCTCGCTGGCTGGCCTGGCCTGGCTGGCGGCAGGTCTTAGCGGCTCTTGTGGTGCAGCTTGTTCGGTTGGTGTGTGCGACGAGCGATATACCAATACAGCTCTGTGCCGGGCCAATCTGACGGCCGGGGCGGTATGGGTTGCTCGAAACATACTTTGAGGAACTGCGCCGTGGGTCGGCGAGTGGCCGGGGAGCTGCTGGTTGCTTTGGGCCGCCCTGCCGCGCCCGTCCGCGAGATACACCGGGCAGGCCCACTGCGATCGAAAGTAGCCTGGCGCGAGGAGTACGCTATTTGCCGCCGCTGTCGGGCTTTCGCACTGGCCACCGCCGCCCAGCTGAGCACAACTGATTTCGTGACTTTTTACCATACATTTCAGGATTACATTTAAACTAGTGTTTTTTTAACAGAAATAACTAGGACCAAACTAGAATGTAATACTGTCGTCGAATCGAATGTGACCGACCGTGCGTAAAATTAAAAGCACTGCAAAATAGCATAGCAAAAATGTGTGTTTCTTCGCAAAGCTCCTCCTTATTGTCCCGCACTAATCCATTTGGGTAGCTTAGGTGTTTCTTCCGCGAGCATGCTCCAGTGACTTCATCCGTGCAATAAACCATTCGAAAATGACCTGGCAAAACCATAAAAATGGCACTGAAAGAAAAAGGAAAAATTCGAAGCTCGATTGGGCTCAAGGAAAACAAACATCTTCGGCCAGCGCCGGTTGACCAGTTTTCTTACCGAGTGCAACTACCGCTGGTCTCGTCGTCGGCGGCGGCGGCGGCTGTTACCATCAAATAATGGTCAACTGCCGACTGCCGCGGCCTATCACAGCCGGAGCAGACCCAGCTGCGCCCGGTTGTGGCACCACTACTACCGCAGGCGGCGACTCCGGAGATGATTAGCAAACCTGCTCGCGCCAAACTGGCACTTTGTCCGGCACTCCGGCCTCGGAACCGTACGACCGTACGAGAGGTGCAGTCACGAAAGACGAGCGGAAAGCCCGCGAAGAAGGTGACGATGGTACATGTTGAAAGATGGTTATCTATCGCGATCGTTCAGTATCGCCCAACATCGCGTCGCGATCCGGTTAAGTGAATCAGCCCAGGTTTAATTTTTGCCTCCATTCCAAGCCACGCTGCTGACAAGTTGAGGAAATTTAGCAATCGTTTGGCGGTATGCCATAAAACCAGCAACATTTTGCCCAATATGAAAAAGTTATTAAACTACCTCGAAATCATTCGATTTCGGGTTCTTATGGGCACTGATTGACCTTTTCCGCTATGCACCTGTTCGATCATGTGGCCGGCGGTGGCGCAACCTACTCCATCTGAAGCATGGTGCTCTGACATTAACGCCACAATGTCGGTCAACTCGCCGGCCAATCATTCCTCTAATGGGAGGAGTCTCATGTTTCCTTTTCCATACGAGCCGAGCCACCTGAGCCACTCCGGTGGACAGCCTCGTGGACTCCTGCTTCTTCTTTTTCTGGTCGGTCCGGTGCGGCGATAGAGTGATGCGCGCACAACTTGACAATATCCGCGATCGTCCGCCAAATGTCAAAACGTCAAAAAGGGGCGAACCGCGGACGAAAAAACCAAGCAACCAGGGATGAAGCGCGGCCGAAAGAGCAAAAGGCGCTAAACGGGGGATGCCCCATCGTCATTCCTAACCTTGTGCCGCAATGCATTACGGAACGACAAAGGCGGCTGCGGCACACAGAAGAAGCCTTCCTTCCCTACGGCCGCAACGCATTGTTACTCAATCGTTCGTTGACAGAGCCGGCGATGATGATGATGATGAGCGACGGACTACTCTGTTTGCCATTCATTACTAGAGTACGAGCAGTGCGCGATCATCGAAAGTGCTTGTTGATGAAGAGAGTACTCACCGGCAGCCTCGGACACTGCCTGTTCGCGGGTGTGCTCTAGCTACGCGCTATACGCTTTGTATCCGCAGGTTGCGGGGCGGTGAAATTGAAAGTAAACTGCAAAGAAAGCTAAGCCAGGCAGCCTTAAACACTCCTAGGCTCAATCTCGATTCTCTCGGCCCGACGCGTACCGGAGCGATAGCATAACAACCTGTTGCGGATCGCTCGAACTCTGTAGGCCTCAACACCCCACCACCAGCATCAGCAGGAGAGCAACGTCTGATTCACGGCCCAATGTTGTTGACAACCAAACACCTGTACGATCGCTCAACTCACCACTTCAGCCGTAAAGCGTGCGCCGATGCAAATGGTGTGATATTTTAATTAAAAGAAAAACTTATTCCGGAATCGTGGCCGCAATGCCGCGATCTACCTCTCGTTGGTCAGTGTGTCCCTTCCCTCGGTTGGTCATGATCGGATTTCTGGTGGGGAGCCGTGCGGTTTTATTAGCTGTCAGTTGCCGAAGCGATCAAACCACTACGAACACACGCGGATCGTGCGCGAACGCGATCATTCGAGCAGTCAAGCAGAAGGCTCGGAGCGCCTGAGTCTATGCAATGCTGAATGCTAACTGAATGGGAAGCTTAAATTTGAAAACAGCAAAAACGGTTTTTGATTCGCGTTGAAATTAGTTTACATCTCTAATATACTAGGTTGGTTAAAAAGAAATCCATTATATTATTGGTAGATGGTTTTAGTGATCTCGTGAAGTATCGATCAAACAGTTTCAAGTTTAGTCAAACAGTTTTGTTGTCAAGCTGACAATTCACACTTAAAAGAATACTTTCACTGGTTTTTGTTTGTTCCATTCGTTTGTGAACTGTGAACGTTTGTTAACAATGAAAGTCAACAAAGAGAAAATTTTGGCACAATTTACAGTTTTTCTTTGGTAAGGGCGAAAGGGCGTAAGGACGAAAATTCAAAACTAGGCCGCTGAAATTGTGAATTGTGTTTATGGTGCCGAAACTGTCACAGCTAGTTGCTCAAAATTTTGGTTTCGTCGACCCGGTTCAGTTATTTGTGATGTTAGAGATGCACCTTGCACAAACAGAGAGGTCCATCGTATAGCCTGGACCTTGCACCAAGCGATTATCACCTTTTTCGCGCATTGCAAAACTTTCTGAGTGATAAGAAATTAGAGTAAAGAGAAGACTGTGAACCAAGACTTCTACAAGAGAGGCATTATGAAACTTTGAAATTGCATCTATTTTTCCTACAAAACTGTGCCTAATAATTTCCAAACGGTTCCCAAAATAATTAGACGCAAACCAGACCATTGCAAATATTATAATGGATAATAGAAAATGTGACATGAAGCTTGAATCTGTATAAAGCTCCTCTATGAATTATTGAGATACAGCCATTCAAATTGATGGAAAAGCGGATGAAAAATTGGTTTTCAATATGGGAGAATAAGTTTATGCTATTAGAAAAATCATAACGTGCTGATGGAACGACATATTCCCTATCTATTTTTATGTGTATTTTTACAACCCCTTAATAATCATGAAGTATCCACAGCAAAAAACCATAGGATTGAATTGAATTTTTATTCTGATTTTTTTAAATAAATTCTGCTTCAGCTGAATCGATTTTCATAGATTCACCACACAGAAAATAAAATAAATTTTCCAGAAAACTATCAAAACAATCCTTTTATTTGATAGATAGTTATTTGATAGATAGTACGCTGCATACATTGAAAACATCAAAGTACAAAGTTTCTTTTTTTGTAGTAGCGATTTTCCGATCTTTGAACGAATTGGATTGTATTTGGAGTCGATTTGGAATCACACCAAGTAACAGGATTGGATTATGAATTTAGCGTAAATATGGATTTCATTGCAGATTAAGTTTAAAGTAAGTTAGTAGGATCAACGCATATCTTCTCAGTTCTCTTAACGAAACTTTTTCAATGTTTATTACTAGGTCTATACGTTGAGAATGGGACTGTTAAAAAGATGGCTGTACCTGCCGATTGGGACTTTCCAGTTTAGCGGTTTATTCTACATTACCTTGTTTTGACATCAGATAAATGATTTCAGGTCGAAAAAAAAATTATTTCGATTTGCAACCCATCATTGAAAGGGTTAGACTATGTCAACTTTTGTGCCTGAAAATTACGTTTTGCGGGAATTATTGTTTTTCTGCTTCTCTTGAAGAAAACTGCTTCGGAATCACACCAAATGCTTGTCGGGACTTGTGTTTGGAAGATCGCAGTGCTTTGAGTGGTTTAAAAAATTTCAAAATGGCGATTTTGACTTTACAAAAAAAAGCGTCTAAGGACTCTAAAAAACGGATTTTCTGATGGGACAGAAAGGTGTGGTGTTTCACAAGCTCTTAAAACCAGATGAAAACGTTAATTCAGAGCGCTACTGACAACAAATGATCAATTTGAACCATGCATTAATCGAAAAACGACCAAAATACAATTCTAGACTTTTTCAATGGAGGCGCCTGGTGCCCCATGGCCTACGGCTTCCACGACCCAAAAAGAAAAAACAGTTTCAGGAAACTATCAAATCACTTGGATGGAAGCTGCTATCCCTCCCCGCGTTATTCACCAGACTTGGTTCTTTCCGAATATCATTCATTTTCATCGATGGGACACGTATTGGCTGAGCAGCCCTTCGTTTTTCTACGAAGAACTCGAAATGGGATGACTAATTAGTTTACTTGAAAAGTCGAAGAATTCTTTCGTCTGAGAATCCATGATTTAGCAGAGAGATAGGAGAAATGTATAGCTAGCGATGGCACATACTTTGAATAAAATAGAAAATCGCCTTTAAATTTTATAAACTTTTTGTGTGTGTCAAAAACAGTCCCATTCTCAACGTATAGACCTAGTAATTCAAAAATCTCTGAATCTCTCTGAAACTGCCACTTACCTGCCACTAGCCATCATTTACACACTTTCACATTTAACATTCTCAGAATCATTTATTCATTCTGGTAACGGTGAGTAGTTATAAATTATATTTACAAAAGTAAAGCAGATAAAAACAAAAGGAATCTCACGTTGCTTCTAATTCGGCGGCTTAGCTGCAACACCTAACCCTAATTAGCAGGAGTAGCGGTAACTATCTGTAGAACGCCTGTTTTTACTGCATCTTCCGGCTCCGAAGATTGGAGGGCCAACACTCGGCCGAGCTAGTAGGATCTGGAACATGCTCTCGCAGTCGTCTTCACCGTCTTCGGGTGGCTTAACCGACAATCAAATTGCCCTCCACGTCCCGGTACAAATCGTCGTTGATGCTGTACATTGCTTCCGACTCCGGGCAGTTCACGTTCGTCCACCAATCGCACACACGATAGGCCTACGAGGGAGAGAAAGACATTTCGAGAATAGATTAGTAAGTGTTCGATGTCAGATGTGTTGAGGTACGACAGATTGATACTTGATTGAACACGGTTCCATTGGGGCAGAGGAAGGAGAACATGTAGCCGGTTGGCAAGCACCAGTGCCACACTTGGCAGCGTGTCTCTATATCCGCGTAGTAACCCGGCTGACGATCCGCGCACCGGAAGGTCAACCCGGAAGGGATCTTATCGTACGCCGGATAGTCAACGTTTGGCTCGTAGCCGAAGATTTGCTGCGAAGAAATAACGGAACAACCAATCGAAAAGTGTTAAATAAGTTTATTAATAACCGAAAGGTGGCGTTACGTTATGTGTGGTAATTTTGGCCCCCTATTTGCATTGCTGTGCCTGTCTAAAGCCAAAAGAGTCCTGCCTAAGAAGCCAGGAGCGGTAACGCACCGGTAACAACCGCACGACGGCGATCGGCGATCGATCAATTATTCAATCCACGGTGAGAGTAATTTTTCATCATCGCCAATCAATTTACAATCAAGCTTAATTATATGCTTCCCTCGCCTGGTCAATGCTAATGGCGAGAAAGGAAATGCCCGTTGCCCATCCGCCCCACTGCGAAGAAGATTCCCAATCGATTACGGTACGGCCACGGTTCCCAACGCAAACGCGATCGATTCGGTAAGCGGGTTAGGCGCGCGGCGTTTTGGCAGGCAAAAATGTTTGGAAACGAATTCTACCGATCCCAGTAAATGAGCCGCAAGTCATAAAACAAAACAGTCTATTCGGAGTTGGGAAAAATTAGTGCACGACGAAGTCCAACGTCCCCAGTCCAATCACTGCGGATCAGTGGTCCAGGATCGGGAGATCATCCTAGTCGTGCGACTGTTGCTGGCCAATGTTTCAACCGATTACATAAACGGGAAGATGGCCAATGGTCGTGAGCATACCAGCACACTGAGCCCTCGTCATAAGCCCGGTAACATAAATACCCGCCCATACCGTGGCCATATGATTGGCTATCGTCAGACTGCCTGTCTGTCTGGTCGATGAGTGTCGTGCCTCTCGAGCAGCGTGGTTCGGGTTTGGGCCCTGTTTTAAGATCATATTCCATCACGAGGACGGTTTGAACTTGAACGACTGTTCTTCGGACACTAATGATATGTTGGGCATTATGTGCAGTTCCCACCGTGCCAATAGAGGGATGATTCGGCCTGGGAACTCTAAGCAAGACTTAGATGTGACACCGTGGTGACTATGTTTCTGCTCTTGTTTTAATTTAGATTTAATTCAATTTTTTTATGGCCCTCGGATTAATTATTTACATTTTTCGTCGCCCCTGCTTTGTTGCAATGTTTACGGTGGGCAGTGCCCATGTTTTGGGCTATTTCGTGGTGCGACAATGACTGACGCAGCGATGATCGTAAAACGATATAGCACCCATTGTTGACTAGTGGACTCTTTTAACTAGGCTCGTCCGTCTCGCCTCGTTGGTGTTGCCGTCTTTGAGGGATTTGCCTCAAATTAACATCATTAGTCATGAAACGGATAGTAGAAGGTGATAAAATAGTCTAATTTACTGTTGAATTGTTATGTAAATGTGCCAGGTGTCAAAAGACAAGTCGTTAATAAAACAGCAAACGCCCTGGTACGGTACGTAACATATTTCAAAACTATGTTCTTTTTGCAATTTTTGTAACATTTGGCACATAAAATATTGTACTAAACACCTTTGGCGCAGTTAAGCATAATTAAAGGCACCGTGAAACAGACAATGAAGACGATCGGGTGCCAAACCTGCTCGTTACATATAGAAAAATTGTTAACATAAAAATATATATTTCATATTTCAACAGTAGTCTATTGCTGAGAATTATGATCGTAGTGGCATTTAAACAAAACATCAAAAACCAACGAAAGTCATTATCATATTTCCCTGTTTCAGCTGATTAGCACTGCTTACCCCTTCCGTTTGATGATTATGGTACAGAAATACGCCAAATGCAACCAACAGAATCGTGTGCTTCCACATGGTGCTCCGGTGTGCGGCTGCGGCTCGTCGTTTAGTCGCTCGCGTAAGTCTTTCGATCGGAGTCACGCGTTGTTTGCCTTGCGTCTGCCAATTTGGCAGGCGGAGCTGCACGGAACGGATATTCCCGAAAGGCGGAGGGCAAAGCGCGTCCTCCTCCGCACTGCGTACACAATAGATGCGTTTTGTTTGTTTTGGGATTATCGTTAGCTTGTTGTGTTTCACGTGCTACGGTCTTTTCACTCGCTTTCGGTGATGATCTGGTGTTACCGCTTGCCGCTGCTATGAATATTTTCCTTCCGCTCAAGCACTGACAGCACGATGACCCGGACACATCCACGCACGCACACACACACACAAACGGGTAGGCACAGCCCAAAGGCAACGGTTCGTTTATATTTTCCCAGCTTATGCAATAATCAAACCGAGCGGCATAAAACATTCATTTCGGTGCTCGCATCTCGCATCTGTTATTTGCACTGTTAATTTATTTTCTCTCTTAATCCGCGAACCGCAATTTCCGCAATTTATGCCCTGCCCGGATAGCTGGATGCGTTCGTTTCGAAAGATGTTTAGCCACGGAGATGTTGTGCACTGCAGCAACCGGCAATCAGCAGCGGCACCGAGATGATCTTCCGTTTTGCGAGCACAAAACCGGGTACGATGAAAAAACTCACTTTCCGATCACTTTCAAACTCACTTCAAAGTCACTCATAGATTTGTCGATTTTAGTTCTAAAGGCGGGTCCTGTCAACTCCAGAAGCTTCCAACTTCCAGCACCATGCGGCCAGCCTCGCGAAAAAGCCCGACAGACACGCGCCGAGGTCGAGACAAACGAATCAAATGAAAACTAATGCCCAACTCGGCGCCACTTTATAGTGAAGCCACCCCACCGCGGAGTGCAAGAGATGCACACCGCCGGCGTGAGTAAACCGTTTTGTGAACGCACAACGAGCGTTCGCGCTCTTTTCTGCCTTCGGTGCGTGGCGCTTGAAGTAATGCGATTTTTGTTTCGATACTGCCGCCGCCGCCACTGCTTGTGTGGATCGGAAAATGGGAAATATTCTCTCACCTCCCACCGCGTTGGTTAGTATCCGCGGTTTTCCTCAACAACCACATGGCCGGTGCCCAAAGCCCAGAGTTGGGTGGGCAATTAGATAATTATCTAGCAAACCTTCTAGCCCGGTGTGAACGTTTCTTAAGCCCTTCCGGCGGCTTTCCGTGGCCTATGGGTCCCACTAATTGATTCGCGCCGTTTGGGATATGTTCTACTTCCGGAGCGTCAATTCATGGAGAGCATTTTTTGCTCGTTTCAAAGTCATGCGACTGGCTGCCGTTGCTGTTGAGCATAGTTTTTCGTTTTCCTTGTGCGTGAATGATCGCAGCCATAGAGATACGACCCAGTCCGTTCGTCTAGGATTTACAAAATGATTATAATTATAGCTCGCCCTGTTTGGCGGAATAGTGACGAAAGCCATCCATCAAAATAATCACCTCTTTTAGAAAATAAAGAGTTTTGTAATGAAATCTTCTCCACCGTCAACGTGTGCGCCCCAATTGATACGCTCACACTGTGGTCATACGATTCACCTTGGCCGGAATACTCAGCTCCCCTCGGTGGTGCTCCCATAAATCTGTAGGATCATAATTCCACGCGCGGTCAAGTGTACTGCTCGATTTATAGCCGATAGCCCTCAGTCTTCTGAGAGCCGGTCGGCCACCCAGGCGAAATTCATTTCCCATCAGAACCACGATGCCCATCGAGTTGGAAGATCTCTTCCCGCCGGCAGGAAACGACGGCTAATGACACGCTTCACATAGCAGCAGCAGCAGATCCTCACGGGGTGGCCCCGTGTGGCGATTGAAGAACCTTTATGCCAATGCTTTATGATACCCGCGCGATGGATCTTGTGGGAAAAACGCACCACTGGAAGGCCTCCGTGCCGTAAGCCGTTTGACCTTTCACTCGTAAATTGAAGATGAAGACATGTGTCGCGCAACGATTGGCCGTATCTTTCGCCCAAAACTGGGGAACGTCTGGCTACTGGGCGTAGAACGCCTATCGGCGCGGAGTGGTCGAAGACATGGGAGAACACACTCTCGAGACGTCGTTGTGGTACGTCCCAGACCCACTGTCGCAGCCCATCCGGTTGCGCAAGGGTTGGATTTGAGACGGTCACGGTGCTCCGCTGCTCCGTGCGCCACAATGGGCACCGGTGAGGCTCCGGTGTGGCCATCGAGCCGTGTCTGGGATGTTGGCCTTTCGCGACGCGACGCCTCTTTGTTTATCGCCATCGGTGGGGCCGACCGGGCCGGGTTTAAGAAATCGGCCAACATGCACCCAGAAGGTGTCGATCGCTCTACATCGTTTTCGTCGTCGCTCTGAAGATGCTCTCAGCCTTCCGTCGCCGTACGATTGCTTCACCGGCCATGGGAAGATTGGATTCCGCCAGAAGAACCGAACGTGGTTCTGTCCGGGTGGGCAATTAAAAGATCTACCCATTCGGGGGGCGATAAATGTGTGTTTTGTAAAGTCGATCGTTGATATTGAAAAACCACACGTTTACGTGTCTCACTTAATGATTTAATGACGAGCGATTACCTAATTATCAATCGCTTTCTACGAAGCTCACAGTACCAAAATCGGTTCACATCACTGCTTTAGCGGTGTGGGGTTTAATGTTTGGCGTTCCTCAAATAATTGGACGGCCTAGCCGCGGGCAACCTGTCCGCAGCCGTCCGTAAGGAAACATGAGGATGCGTGCGCAGCCGAGATGAGCATGCATAAATTAATGCTGCGCGTTACGCGACCCACGGCCCGGGTCGGAAGGCAGATGGGGCCGTGAATTTGTTTTTATTCACGTTCGCTCATTGTTAAATTCGTTCATCTACAACACTCGCCGACAACAATTACCCAATCGCTCTGTTAGGGCGCCGGACTAAAGCAGCCAGGCGGTGAAGTTGCGCCGATCGATCGGTGGCCATGGACCCGTCCCGTGACTAATGCAACTGCAAAACGCAAAAATTTACCCCCGAAAACAAAGCTCCCCGTAGTACGCATCCTCCACCGGTGGTTGCTGCCCCCTCACTGCCTGCTCGGCCGCCTCTTCCTTCACCGCAGACCACCCGTGTACACGTTTTGCAATTAAAACAAAATGGCAAATTCGTTGCAATTCTTCTTAAAACTTTATTGCATCCCATCGTCTGCATCGTCGTCGCTGAAAATGCTATTGTTTGCAGTTCTGCAACCAGATGCACCGGATCTAATTCTTCACTGTCCCGACCCTGCTCCGGTTGTGGGTTTTTGTGTAAGGTTCAGCGCTGAGACTGACTTCAAGTTTGGGCTCCTCACAGTCTGATGTAACGGCTGTTATTTTTGCATTTCAGAAAGCAAGCAATGCGTATCGCAGGGAAAACGATCGTTGGGATTTTTTTGGGAGGATGATCGATCGGAGGATAATGATATAGTATTTTTCATTCTCTGTTACGTGGATTGTGAAGTCAAGCGAACTACTAAAATAATGGAATATCATCGGCAAACTCTCTACTCACTCCTTATCAGCTCACCATTTCCTTATCAGCTTATAATTTGACAATTTTTTGAATTTTTATCTTGGAAGCAATTTTGTATGTACGAAATGCTTGTAATAAAGTGACTGTCTATTAAAAAAACCAAACTTCTAGCTTCAGCCATGGTTCTCGTTCTCTTAGGACATGGAATGCACTAAAACCACTCAACGGATCATTTGTGCGCCCAATAATGCGCCATTTTCTAGTCTCGCGCTAAGGTCATTCACCAAGTCAAACTGCCCAACAACTGCACCGCAAGACATAAGACAAGCCAGGTTGGGCACAAGCCGACGGGCGTAGCTACCGTTTCTCGATTTCACACCAATTAATAAACCAACAGATACCCGAGTTGGAACCCGACGCTGCCGTTGATAACAATGAACACCTTCGCAATGGGCAATTCCGCACCACATGGCCGCCACAGGCCGCCTGTAAAAAGCCGCGGAAAACCGAGGGATTCGGACTCGTGTGCGAACAGTAGTACCTCATACGATTGTCATAACTGGCGTGCGGGTGAGTGAGTTTGCGTAGCTAATAGACATTAGCGCCATTATTTACACGAGAAGGTAGCATAATTCTTCCCAGCCACCGGCAACCGATCCTCGGTAGGGCTCAGATATATGAGGGCTCCGGTAGACAGTAGAACGGAAAAACCAACGCCGCCACCGTATAGCCACTAACCTGCTGAAGGTGCGTTGCTTGGCGGAAATTTTTGGCCACAAGAAGACGCTGGCCGGCACGCACAATTGATGCACCGCCCCGCGCCAACGGCAAGTAGCCGGATGCGGATGCTAATTGAGACACCCGGCTGTCGGAGATGAGCGCGATGGGACCGAGATAGGCAAACGAATGGCCGTCGGTGACGCTCACATTAGTGTGCCCATGAGTTTCTTCTTTGTTTTTGTGTGGACAACGTGGAATTGGGAAATTTTCGGGGTGGTTCCGGTCGGTGGTGGCGAATTTAATTGTACACACTTGGGGTTGCTGCAATGTAAATAAATTACCAGCGTACAAAGAAAAATGCTATAATTGAATGCATTTCAGCACGGGATTGGTGGTTTATCAACGGATTGTACTTAAAATGTGTTGATTTCATCCGAAATTGGTGTAATTTGTCTAATCGGGGTCCGCATCGGGGTCCGCACCCCTTTAAAGTCATTAACGATGGTCAGTATAAAAGTACGCGCCCAATTCTTGCTTAACCACCAAATTGCTATCGAAAATTGGTCACCACCCAATTTGGGACTGTTTTCGATCCCATGTTTTCTGCGTTTTCCCGCACCACAAGTGAAGCAACCGCGTCCAGACACCGCGTTTCGAGCGGATTGCCCCAATGGGCGTCGTGCCATAAGAGGGCGAAAAGTGAGAGAGCAAAAAATATCGATTGTTCGATCAGCTCAAGTTGGGTTCGGGCCGAAAGAAAAACACCATTACCGCAATGGCAACATGGGTCTTCAGTCGAGCAAACGACAACACGACATACGAGGGTCGCCCGAAACGTTCGTGTTGAGTGTGGGTCTTTGTGGGCGATTCCCATTTGCTCGAACCACAAGTCGATCGATTCGAGAGGTTCGAACGGTGGGATGCGCTGGGCTTTCCCACCGGCGGGCAGACGGAGACGAGTGGGATCGGTTAAATAATCTGTTTTGCGCCGGCTTACCGTGTGAGGCAACCGTTTGGTCGGGTCACCGTTTGGAATCGTGGATCGTTTAAGATCACATCGCGTTTGGGTAGAGCTGATTGAGATTGCTGAGAATCATATCTGGATGATGTAGCCCATTAGCGCGAGAGACAAATGAGTACCAATTCGGATTCATACTTAATAAAGTCTCATCCACCCACCGGCAGTTTTCCGACTAGACGTCGAAAAAACGAACCAAAGAAGGAAACAAAACGACCCCCCGCGACTGCGCCCTGCTCTGACCAGAGTTGTGCGCCACATTTCCCAGGCTTGCGTCTCAAGGCTGCAGCGGATTGGGAAACGCGGCAAAGTGCCCCAAAGCACGAGAAC
The DNA here is from genome assembly GCF_943734635.1 of Anopheles cruzii. Classification (NCBI taxonomy): domain Eukaryota; kingdom Metazoa; phylum Arthropoda; class Insecta; order Diptera; family Culicidae; genus Anopheles; species Anopheles cruzii. Next base: position 37,808,997 of record NC_069144.1, on the reverse strand, counting down.
CACCGAAATATCGGTTTCCCCGGTCGACGAAATGGAAAACCATCGTCCATCGGGCGCAACGTGCAGCACCACATTCTGATCATGTCTGGAGCTCGGTTGCCCCTCCGTATCTTAATTGAATTTATCTCGCCATCGCCCCGGCCCCGTGGGGTTCAAGTGTGAGAAGTTAGACGAAGAAACGAAGAAACGCGCTCAAGCTCGCGAACGTAAGACAATCCCGCGGCTCGCCGGCGAACAACAATTTGCCACAATGAAAGTGTCATTTCACGCCACGCTGAACCGCTTGCGCCCGAGCCCGGCGGATGATTTACCGACTGCTCGAATCGAGCATCATCCGCCTGGGTAGTAGTCAGTATTAACACCCTTTACAGGTGTGTTTGGTAGTGCAATCCGGTTTTCCTCCGGCCGCCGTGAGCACGGAACCGTTCGAGCGCGAAGATTGCTCTCAGATAGGGCCAAAGCGTTTGATCCGCAGATAAACGCTAAGTGGAATATGCGTACAAAGTAGACAAGTTTTGATGGGCTTTAGCGCCCAGTACTCAATAGGTCGTGTGGCGAACATTTGAACGATCACTACGATTGTATGCATATTCAAATTTGATCATCAGACAGCGATTGTTTTTGGTAATGGACTCGTTACGCAGCACGCGTTAAGACGGAGCAATTCGTAACGATTGCTCCGAAGCATATTTATTGACTTGCGAAACGGCGATATGTGGTCAATCGAATTGTATTTAAGTATTACGTTCCTATCTGCAACCATGCGGAGAAATGCTGTCCACTTTTCTACACTTTACTAGTGGTGTCGTTCAATAACTTTAATCCAATCCAATCCAATCCAATCCATTATTGAAATTGTTTTCTTCTTAAACAAACTAAACATTCGAAGCCGATTGGAATATCCTTTCTGCGTTGTTTTTTTACCAACTCGCCACAGCCAAAGCTCACTGAAAGCTCACCAATGACGAGCGCCATCTAGTTGTCAATCAACAAAACAAGCCAACAGGCCGGCAACGAAAGTCCGGATATTTTTGTTGATAAATCGAATATGTTTTTATTATTTGTTTTACAGGAGCCTCCACCTCCGCGGAGCCACTTGGCCTCCGCGTCCACTTCCACCTGTCTCAGGGACTGGCCACAGACCGAGAGGATGATATCATCGGCAAAACCGATGACCAAGGTCCTCACTGGCGGCCTCAGTCGCAGAACCCCTACCACCTATGTTCCAGAGCCTCGGCCGTAAGCTTCACTTCCTGTGGTCCTGAGTCGGTGTCGTAAAGCAAGACTTGGCAAGGCTCATAGTGTGCAGTGACTTTGCAATAGCCAGCCAGCTATCGCTGTTGAAGTCTTACGTCGATCGTGACAATCGCACAAAACCGGTTCCCCAGCATTTTTGGACTACCGGAGAGACCATGTGCGCCCTCAATGTAGTCAGTCAACCTGTTGAGGATCAACCTTTCCAGGAGTTTGCCCATGGTGTCCAGCAAGCAGAACGGCCTGTAGGACGAAGCATCTCCTGGGATTTTGCCAGGATTCGGCAGTAGCCCAAGCTTCTGTCCCTTCCAACGGTCCGGAAACAGACAATCGTGCAGACAAGCGCGTAGGCATTTTCTGCGGAGGTTGGCTATCTCCTCGGTCCACCAGTATACAAGTCTCCGATTGCCTGCATCCTCCCTCAGAGCTGAACGTCCTGGTACTGCCTTGGTTGGTCAGTACGAGGTCCAGCCGAGCGATTGCTTCCAACAGACGCGTCCTTCGTGAGTTGGTCAGCCTGCTTGTCTCTTAGCCAGTTTCCATCGTCGGCAGGGACGCGGTATGGCTCGGCCACCAGCGCTCCTTCTACATCCCTCCTTCTCTCCACCATCGACTGCAACAGGAGCTGCTGCGCCACCGCCGTGTGGTTGGCCGACCATGCGGTCCTGTCCCTGCTCGGTTGTGCACAGCGCAGCGGATTGGAGTGCCCAGCTTTTCAGCCGTGTCTCTGGCTACGATCAATCGGGGAGCGCCGTCTGCTGTTAACGACAGCGAGCGCGCCTCCTGGCTTCCGCTATCCGGAGCATTCTTTTTCTCCGCCAGTTTCGGATCGTTAGCATCGTGGCACTATTGCAAGCCGAAATTGTATCTCCACACCATCACCGAGTAACTTCACAATTTCTGCGTAGCAGGCCGGCTGATTGAGCCACATCTTAACTTCACGCTGGAACCGTCTGCTAAACTTGCCACCGCGTACTGACAGCTGACAACCTCCGCTGAAATTGAATATGTGAGCTATTCTGTGATACCGAAACGACGAATCAACAAAAACGAAACGCATAATCTTTCATCCTTCGAGATGCTGTCGATCGAGAAAAAATTAAAAAAAAACACGATCAGGGAAAAATCTCACTGGAAAAGGTTTCAGTTTTGACCTAAAAATAATTCAACACACAACAAACAGAGCTTGTGTGTGTTCGTGTTACACCGTGACAGAACGAGACGGCGAGCCAGGACGAGAGTGGGCGAGCGAGCGAGAAGGTGTCGCGCTCTCTAATCATACAGTCACACAGCGAGAGCGAGTTACGAATCGCGAGAGAGCGAACTCGTTTTCGCAGGTATAGCGTTCGTACGCAGGAAAACAGTTAACGAAGAAACACGGTGTGTCGTCACGTACACAATTTTGTGCTGCGCACAATTAATGCGTTTGCAAGGTGTTAGGCTGCTTCAATTGACCGTAAAGGCATTGGAATTCATCAAAATAGTGTTGAACGAGCAAACGACGATAAGGAGTGCGTTCAGGAGCGCTGCTCAAGTGAGGAATTAAATTTGGTGAAAAAAGTGTCAAACTACCGCTTGTTGTCAAGATTGATATGTAAAGAAAGTGAGAGAGCGAAAGGTATATTGGGTTGCGTGCGTTGGTGTGTGTGTGTGTGTTGTTTTGCGTATCGTCACGACGATCGAAAGCGAGCGAAGAGAGAGCGTGCGTGTGTGCGTGCGCGTGAGCGATAATCGCGCGGCAATGTTTATCGCGTGAACGTGAACGTTCGCTCGCAGCGAGCATTTTTGACATCATCGGCGCGAGTGAAGAGCGAAGTGTGTGAGCGCGGTGCAAAGTGCCCCTGTAGCGCTCCTGTGGTGTGTGATGCAGTAGCCGAAAAAGGGGTTAATTTGACGGTTGCATTTTTGTCTTCTTTCAAACCAAGAGGAAGAAATAAAATTCAACGTGGCGTGCTGGCCTATATTGTGACTTCCGTTGGTCACTTGCGAACCGGGTGAGGTGCGGACCACGGGAGCGGAGCGTAGTGCGTGTTTGTGGTTTGCGCGGTTCAGCAGCAGCAGCTCCTCGTTGGACGCCAGAATCTCTCGGGCGAGAAGTACGCCGAGAGGGGAGGGGAGTGCAGTGCCAGAGTCGTCCTTCGGGGTGGAAATTTTCTTGTTTACAATTTATGACACCAGCAGGAAAAGCGGGCGGAGTGCGCCTGAGAGACAGGGACAGGCGAGAGAGCGCGGCCGCTTGGTGCGAGAGAGAGTGAAGTGAGAAACGGAACGCGCCGTTCTCACCAACACGCCGAGATCCGTGAGCGCGAGTGAAAACGTGTGCGTGAGAGAAACCGTCGAAATTTCCACATTTCCCTTCGTTTCCCCCCGTGTTCCTGATCCGAGCCAGCCAACCGACCAACCAATCGGTCGATTGTCTATAAACAGTCGACTCTCGGGCTGTCTGTCATTTATTTTGCTTCCGACGAATACTGTGAGTCCTTTTTTGGCTCAACTTTATCTTCTCCCATCGGCACGGAATGCTGGAGAGTTTTCCGAAATAAGTGAAAGTTGTGCGTCCAAAAATCTGTTGATTTTCGCTGTGGATTTTGTGAAACCACGGGAGGTGAAACCGGATGTACCGTTTAATACGCGATTAATCTTTTTGTGTCCCGCAAGCGAAAGTATCTGAGCACCTAACCGAAGGAAGTGTCTTGATTTTGCGAGGCGCGCGAAACTGATGGTCACCAAAAGGTCGAAGGACCGCTACACAGCTTCCCAAGCATCGGATTTGTCTTGAAAATTCCTGTCGCTATCACCACAGCAAATAGTAAGCTACGGGAGCTTTGGAAACGCGAAAACTCAGCTGGTTGTTGCCAGGCAAAAACAGCAGGCAATGAAAATGCATCGTTGGCAAGAAGTGCCCCGGTGCCGGAAAGTGATGGGCGAAATACGGTGACTGAGTGTGTGTGTGTGTGTGCACGTTTCATTTTGTGTGAATTATTTTTGAGTTTTTAAACGCGTCTAACAAAAACTCCAAAGCGGTTTCAAGAGCTGCATTGGCCATTAGTAGAGTCTTTGTATCGGGCCAAAAGGAATCAGAAGTGACCAGTGTGACAGTTCCACAATGGAAACGCTAGCGGAAACGAGTCTCCCGGCTGGATTGCGCCGCCCGGAACATCCGCTTCTGCCAACGTCCCCGGACGGTGAGCAATCGCCCCGAAACATTATCGGCACCAGCCCGGGAGGGAGCAGCGGAGCTGGCCACCACCTGCTAGAGGATCACTCACAGTCGTCGCAGGACGACAGTGGCAGTGTGGTGAGCCCAGCGGCCGATGCGGAAGAAACGATCGAGAACATCGAGAAGGAGTTGAGTGAATCCTGTGCCGACACGGACTCACAGTCCAACCCGGGGCCACAGCAAACGCGCCAGGATGATCCGGGAGCAAACCATCCGGACACCCGATCGTTGGGCGCAAAGCCGGAGGTGCCGCCGGTAGCGAATGGTGCTGGGATCACCCTTCCTAAGGCCATTTCCGGCGGCAAACCGATGGCCATGCGCGACTTTGACCGGAAAATGAACAAGGCGCGAGGGCGACCGAAACGGAAAGGCATGGTGGCCATGTATCAAAGTGAGGTAAGCGTCATTGGTCGGAGTTCCTGCAACACGCCTGGGTTGCATCACAGTCTGAAAGTAATGAATCGTAGGCACCTTCGGAACCTCGGAACAGATGCTCCGAGATTCGAAATCTTCATTAAAATAGGTTATCTGGCTACTCGCTATTCTATTCTGTTGGAGGAAAACTTCCAACTCTGTGTCACCGGAAACGTTTTTGCTTGATCATCTATCCTCACCAAAATCTTCAATCCGTTTCAAATAACGAATGTATGTTTCAAGATTTGTGAAGTTTATGTTCAAAGCTTGCTCCGTTGTTGCAATCGTAACCTGTTTCTTAAGCCCGGTCCACACGCTACGACTTCACTGATACTTTAGTCTGCGTATACTAAAGTTGTTATCGGGCCGTAGTAGTCTGTGGAGCGTCCACACGTTACGACTTCATAACGACTTGCGTCGGCTTTAATTTTCTATGACGGCGACTGCTAACAATGACTAAAGTCGTTACAACTTCCCCGTCCACACGTTACGATTTGTCGCCATCGATGCGGTTGCACAGACTATCAGTGAAGTCGTAGCGTGTGGACCGGCTTTTAGCCACATTGGATCACATGTTCCAGAATCAGGAATGAAACAGTGGAATCCATTGCTACATTGATCAAAAAGTTATCATTTGCAACAATGTAATGTGTCAGAACGCTTGACCATCGTTGAACCATTGTCATTAATCATAATGGCTAAGGTGAATAAGGCATAGGGGGATGTCCAAAGAATATTTGTCAAAAGAAAACATAATTTATCAGTTATATCGTGCATCGGTGTGAAGATCAAGGCTGGACCGCTTTTAAAAAAATATAACGTAGTTTTATTCTACCGATTCGTCTTGCTGATCAGATCGAAGCAAGCTTTCGATGCTGGCTGCCCGGTATTGTCCTCTTTTTACATGGAGTACTTATTATAGTATGGTTTAATGACTAACTATTAACGTTCCATTTCTTGAGTAACGGTGGCACGGTACCGCTACTAGAGCCTATGCTACTGGAAAGCACGCTCGGTGCTGGAGGAATCACGGGGCAAGTACACTGGCTGTTCCAGTGGTAATCACAGCGCTTCTGCTTGTCATTCCAGTACAGATTGGTGGGGCACTTGAACTGCTGTACGCAACCCTCAGAGCATCCCAAATACTTGGTGCAATCCATCGGATCTGCCCAGTAGGTTGGTTTTTCTGCGCCAAACTGTGGACAGTGTGGGTCTACGGGTGGTCTTGGTGTGGTCACTGCAGGAAACTCTGTCGAAGGTTTATCCGGGGTCGCTGTTGCTTCTGGAGTTGGATTTGGTGTTGGCGGGTCCGTCACAGGAAGTTCCTCAGTTGTCGATGATGGGTGCTCCGTAGAAGCGGCTGTCGTAGATTGTTCTGTTGTCGGAGAGGGCGACTCGGTCACTATCGGAGGTTCTGCGGAGGTCGAAGTTGAGGCCGGTGGGTTCGTAGAAGGATCCGTCGAAGTACCTTCTGGTGTCGAAGGTTTATCAGGGGTCGATGTTGCTTCTGCAGTTGGATTTGGTGTTGACGGGTCCGTCACAGGAAGTTCCTCTGTTGTCGATGATGGGTCCTCCGTAGAAGCGGCTGTCGTAGGTTGTTCTGTTGTCGGAGAAGGTGATGGTGCTTCTGTCACTGCCGTTGAAGGTTCTGATGAAGATTCTGCGGAGGTCGAAGTTGAGGCCGGTGGGTTCGTAGAAGGATCCGTAGATGGACCTTCTGTGGTCGGCGTAGATGTTGGCGGGTCTGTTGGAGGGCCCGTTATGGTCGGCGGCACCGGTGAAGGTGTCGCTACAGGGGTGCACTGAGCATTCTCCGGGTAGTCACAAACATCGATGTTACTGTTGAAGTGCAATCCGGCGGGACAATCGAACTCGTACGCATCCTGCTGCCGACATTCGTAGAACTTGCTACAGTTTGTCGGATGCACAAAGTACACCGGGTACGGTCGGTTAGGAGCCGTACAATTGGGGTGATTCGGAATCATCGGTCCGCTCTGTGCACCAACCGCCGCCACAACCCCCAGCAGGGTGAGCATGGTTCCGACGAAGCCTAAAGCAAAAAATTGGATTTAACCAGTTTTCACTTTCGTACTGACGCCTGTTGCTGCTTCTGGGGGCGCTGTTCGTGAGCCACCTAACCTTACCTTTCATACTGCAATAGGTGACGATTCGTTCACTGCAGTCTACAACTGGTATCAAGAGAAGAACGAAGCATAGATTTTTATACTCGCGACCACCGGTGAAGTGTAGCGTGTAATCTTTCCTGGCCAGTGTAAGTCCCCGTTTTCAGCTTATCACCCGACCGATGAGTCGTAGTAGTAGGATAATATCGCTGAGTAAAGTTGTAAGTGATCCTCCGATGTGACGCCACGGAATGCTTGTGAACTACGCAGGTGTTACGTACTGCACTTGAATGCATTGATTTGGCGTCACCCGAAGAGGGCTGATTTAGTGTCTTAACACACTCGATGCCATCCATTCCAATTCGCAATCCAGTTACAGTTTGGTGATTAGAAAGATTCAAAAGTACTTGAAAGAGGCGCTTCGCTGGTGAAGAAACCTTGACGCGTATTCAACTTCCCTCCATGTACCTTCCGCTCCAGAACGCTTGTCTTCATCGCATCTCCTCTACTTTTCAGATAAGCGAAAACAAAATCGGCATTAAGCTGTGTATAAAGAAAGCATCTGATGCAACAGTACAACAACCAAAGAAACCGAGCCGCAAGCGTGCCCGTAAACCCAGGAGCCTTAACGAGGATAGTTCGGACGAGACGTCACCGGAGAAGCGCAACCGGCGGACCGAGAAGCCGCGCAAGACGAACAACAACACGGAAAAGCGCGGCGCTGAGGAGGACTTCAAGCCGCCCGAAGACCAGAGCGTCTGGGCGAACCGACTACCGGAGCACGTGTTGCATACGGTAATGAAACTGCGCCTTACGCGACGTTTCCACTTGCCATCCAGTAATGGAGTTCGTTCCTTCCTTTCCCTTACAGATCTTTAAAAATATCGTACAGGAAGAAGGCAGCGTACCGGCCATGATACGGTTGTCGCGCGTCTGCTCGACGTGGTACAAAGTGTCTCAGTCGCCGTCCCTGTGGCGAACCGTCGATCTCGGGACGTGGACGAAGGATCGGTTCAAGACGGAGCCGAAGCTCAAGTGGCTGATCGAGAACCGACTAAAGCACGCCACCGAAGTGGGGCTGGGTAAGCCGGAACCGGAATGCAGTGTCTTGTGTGGCACGCGAATATGTGTTTAATGCCGTTCTCTGCTTCCCGCCAGGAAATTGGAAAATTACGAACGTGCAATGTGTGCTGGAAAAGCTGGTAGAGTTTGCGCCCAATCTGGTCGGCATTACGCTGACCGGCTGGAAGGCCCTGACATCCGACCACCTGCTGTTTCTGGTGCAACACTTTAAAAGATTGGAAAGCATCGATCTCAGCTCGATCAATGTAAGTTCTTGTTCGGCTTCAAGAGGATTCAAGCACCTTAAACTCAATCCACGGTCCGCTCTTCCACAGGCTGAGGTAAACGCCAATAAAACGGCCGTTGGCCAAACGTCACTGTGCAATGCCATCACGGAGATGGGTAGCCGGCTTACCCATCTGCATCTGGCCCACAACCGGCTCAGTGGAATCCCGCAGATCGTCAAAGGCCTCTCGGTGAGACTGTCAAACCTATCGAAATGGTGAAACGAGAGGATACTTATTTTCCCCGTTCTCGTTTTTCTGCCTCCAGACGCACTGTCCGAATCTGGTGCTGCTAGATATGTCCAACGTTAGCACAGTTGCCATCTCGCACGGTATCCTCCATATCGAGCAGCTTCAGCACGGCTGCCAGAAGCTTAAAATACTCCGGATAACGAACTCACACATCAATCTGAGCATGGCGACGCTCCAGGAACAGGTACGAGAGAGAAAGAAAGTTTCAAATGTTTTTTTCGCGTTTGCCTTTATTTATTTTGTTGTTTTATCCTCCAGATGGAATCACCCGGTTTTCCGGCCTTGGAGGAGCTATCCGTCGCGTCGCTCTCGGACGAATCCCGGTTGTTTAACGACGAGTTTCTGCAGCGCATCCTAAAAACCAGCACGCAGCTGAAGCTGCTCGACGTCCGAGGATGTTCCCGCCTTACGCACGACAGTCTCATTCGGCTGCCGACCTGGGACCTGAAGCACCTCTTTCTGTCCGGCTGCTCACTCACGAGGGACACGAGGTGCGCACTCGGCAATCGCAGACGGCTTTGTCTAAACTATAAACCTGTTACACTACTCTCTGATATCTTTATAGTTCCGGCCTGGAGTTGATTGCCTCGAAGTGGGCCCACAGTTTAATCGAGTTCGATCTGGCGTGGGCCAACGCCACCAAGCCACTCGACGATGCGCTCAAAGCGCTCGCCGATAAGGGCTCGGAATCGCCTTTGAAGTGAGTGAAGGGAGAGGTTTGGGGTCGTATTTGGGCGCTTCCGTTAGCTAACGAGCCATTCTGTCACCTTTTTTCCCAGTCATCTGAACCTGTGCGGATCATCGGTTTCATTGGAGGCAGTGAAGGAGGTCCTCGCCAACTGTCCGCACATCAACTCGATCAACCTTGCCTCCTGTCGCGGTCTTCCACGCGGCGTGAAACGGCTGCTGCAGGGCGCGCAAGAGATTGCCGAACTGCGGGAGAATCTCGGCGTCACGCTCAAGCGCCCGCCGCCGCCGCCGCCACGAACGACGTCTCCGAGAGACGACTGAAATGGGGCGCGGCATCCAGTTGCACATATTACAAAAAGACTATTGTGTGATAAACTAGAGATAGCGTTGAATCGAGACAAAAACGTAAACAGAGACACAAACATACACAACAGCCATCGGGGCGAGCAACGCTGTGAAGCAAGTCCCTTCCCTGGCCCTACACTACCCTGATGAGCGCGGGTTCACAGCATCGGGATAGTTCGCATTTCCGTACCTTTTAACAGGGCTTGATTCTACCCTTCAATTTCGTGGCCGAAGTGTCCGGAATCCTAATTTTCTCCTTGTTGCGTTCACCTTTCTTTCCAAGCTGTTGTTTTTTTTTTGATGATTTTCCACTCAAAAGATCTCACTCTGTACCTAAATTTTTTAAACTAGCAATGCGAACTCTATCCGGCGGCCTTCGTCATTGCAATCAAAAGCAGGAGGGAAACAAACTCGTATCTCAACCATCCTCCGTAAGGATTGTTTTATTTCGTTTAATTATTGACGTTTTCGGTTTAGTGTTTAGGGAGCTTCACGAGGCGCAGGTTTTATCAAAAGCACCGGCCTGAACGCCGCTTCAATTAGTTTCGCCCATGGAATTCGGCGTGGCGTGTACATACATAGCTCTGTACAGCAACTAAGGGTTTTGTTACTAAATTGTGTCAAAACTAATTCCGTATTTCGTTTTAAAATGTATCAACCATTAACCTGTGTAACCTGTCCTAGAGCAATAATCGTTTGTTACTGTTTTTTGTGCTGCCATGCCTCTCCATTACACGCAACAACAGCAGGATCAGAACACAAAAGTGGCATTAGCTTTCTGTGAACCAGCCGGTTTCGGTTCCGAGTGTGCTTCGAGTGAAAGAGTCGTTACACTGTTTTGTATAAAGTGCACCGTAGTAGTTTAACCTTAAAAATACAAAACAAAAATGTTGCAATAATTTTTCCTGTGAATTAGTGATTAGCAAATATCAGTAAAACAGAACGCAACCGCAAATCACGCAAATCACGTTTCACCGTTGTTTTATAGCAGAGTTAACAGAAGAGATCGGCGGACGTTGATCGACAAGAGGTACGGTTTCGGGCCGCCGGTGCGTGTGTGCAGTAGTTTGTTTATCAAATCCAATCTTAGATCCAGCTAGCCGATAAGAGATAAGCCTGTTATTTAAACGACGAAAACATAATATTCATCCACAACAAGGTGCCGCCGCTGGCATGCAGTTTTGTGCCCGCGAAGACAGAGAGAGAGAGGTTAGTGAATGGAGTGAACATCTACAAAATGAAGAACCCGTTGTGAGTCGGTAGAAAGTTGTAACTCGTAATGAGGTGAGATAATTCGTTTATACGTAAAAAAGCGCACGATCGCGTATAAGGATGAGTAACGTAGGGGCGTAGAGAGTCTGGCATGGGCGAGCAACAAACACAACACTCACGAGATACACGGTAGAGTGTAACAAGTGCTAGGGTAAATTGACAGAGCTACGACCGATCGGCCACACGCCTCGGGTCCAACAATGTGCTGTCCCGGTGTCGTTGTCGTTGTTGTAATTGATTTGATTGCCTCCACCCGGTCTTAAGGTAAGTGCTTAGGGCTAACGAATCAAAACAAAATCAAACAAAAATGCATTAAGGCCAGCGTAGGAAGAGGGGGTGCTAGTGAACAATTGACAAAATGCCACGCGACCCACTGAGACCCACAACAAGTGCAAACCTTTTTTAATAAAAATAATCCGTACGGATCCGAACTCTCGATCGAGAGGAAACGTTACGAAAGTCCAAAAGGTAGTAAATGCAGTAAGTAAATAAATAATCAAACATCAACAGTTTCCAAAAAAAGGCAGTAGAGTAGACAGTCGTGCGAGTGGTTTTTGGGGGCAAGCGAGACAAATGTGGCGGGATCGTGAGCGTAATTTAAGAAAACTGAATCCCCTTTTCCAATCACGGAAGTGCAGAAGAGGGACTGCGATGGCCTTCCTCCCCGGTTCCGGCCTCGTTGAGACACCAACTGGCCCCCATCCCGAAACAAACATGCAATTAACCGATTACCGATTGGGGCACGATTGCGCGGGGCGAGTTCTATTATTGAAAAACAAACATGAATGATGAAGATTATTATTACGGTTAGAGTAGTGTTTCGTTTAAACTTATTGAAAGCAAAAAGTATATTATTGAGTAAATGTGTTTTATACAAAAACGGCGAGAACTCACAAATGGAATACAGAGAGGAGAGAAGAAAACGGCAGATCAGATAAGAAATTAAATATATAGATGATGGTAAAAAAGCCCTTCCCCGCGGCGGGTGTCCTCCCTTCTGTACCTCCTGGAATCCCCACCGAAAGAAAAATGATTTTACTCCAGTACCTTATCGATAAAAGATAAACGCATTGACCCAACGCGGTTTGTTATTGTTTAAAATTTATTCTCTAGCTCATTTCGTCTCCCTTCGATATCCAGTTACTCTTCCGTTTCTTTCTCTGCGCTTCAAGTAGCAAACCGCTGGAGCAAAATAAATATTTGTAAGAAGTTCAGTGTCAGCGTCGGCAGTCGTTTGAGTTTGTGTTCCAACACTTCCTGCTCCGTTCCGGCTTTCCGGGCCAAGTGTTGGATGGGAAGTAGAGATTAAAAACCGCCCTCTTGTGTTAAATCGCGTCCCTGCTTAGATGCGCAGATTGGGGTTGCTGTACTTGACGTACTTCAGCAGGGCGTCGTTCTCCTCACACACCCACGGTTTCACGTGATGGCAGGCCACGTCGTGCCAGTGGACACCGTCGTCGTAGAAATTGTTCAGAATGGCCAAACAGTTCTCGGAGGCACCCCCCTGGATCAGTTCGCGGTTGTCGGGCTGCGCTTTGCCGATGCCACCGCCCTCGGACCAGTCGTTCTGGTTGCGCAGCGTCGTCGGGGCGAGCTTCTGCAGTTCGGCCGTCCAGAACCACCCGTTCACGTTGGTCGGCTGCAGATCGGGCCGATCGCATCCCTTGAAGTCGCACAGCCGTCCGCTGGTCCAGATGTATTTTTGCTGCACAAACGGAGAGAAGAAATTGAACATTGTTTATCATGCAAATCGAAGATAAATTGGTCAGAAAAGATGAGCTCGAAGAAACGAAACATCGCATCACGAAATTGTTGAAGCAAAGCCGATGGATCTTAGACAGACCAGCGATAGGACATAGCAATAGAAGAAATAAATTCAAAAACCTTTCAAAACACACTCTCGCTTTATGTTACTTTATCCAGAGGTCTCGGCTCCCTTTGAACATGGCCCACCGAGTAAGGAAAGAGAGCAACTGGTAGTCTACCCGAGAAGCCACGCGAAAACGCTCAGGAGCAATGGAGCGCACTACTCTTTAAAGTTTCAGTTCCTGCGAAAATCGTAAACCGATTAATGGGCACGCAAGACAAACCCGAGAAACCGAGCACAAAAAAAATTATCGCGCACCCATCCGCATCATCATCAAACCTAACGAGCACCTGCAATACCCGCCTCGACTCGCTGGGGCATAATTCGGTCCTTCCCTCTTCTGGTTTTTGCATCTCAACGCCCGGCTAAAGGTTAAATGAAAAATTCCCATCAACCCAGCTGAGAGCCCACGGCCACGAAAGCCGAAAGTTTTCCACGATCCTCGTGCAACCGCCGCCGCTGCCGCCCATCGTGCGGTTCAGCATTTCCATGCGGTCATAATTATCGTCCGGGCGGGCATTACGTCACACGCACATTTTGGACCCACATCCGATCGGTCGGTTGGTCACGGGGCCACCGGTCGGTCGGGGAGGAGGATTTTCACACTCATAAATCGCCCCCCGGGAATGTGATCATCATCGTGTCGACCACCCGATCGAAGCACACGGCGCTATCACCGGCCGATGGCCTCGGAGGAGAAGCGGAGCTTTCTGGAGGCTTCGGTGTGTTTATCTAGTGGCTCGCCCAACGCCCGAGACGTGAAGGCAAATAAGGCACTAGAGGCACAAATAATAAACACTCCTAAAAGCCCAGCGGACCTTCGTTGAGTTCCATCGGTGCGTGGCCACTCTATTGGGTTGCGAGAGGGCCGGCGGCCCCCGAAAAAGGGCCAAACACTCCTCCTTCGGGGACTAACGATGCAGCGGGGCTTGAGTAACTTTTGTGAATGCCATGCCATGCCAGCAGGACAGGGATTGTGTAACCGGCCAATCGACGATGGAATCCCCTCGGAACGCATTAATTCACGATGAATCTTCCTATTAATACTCGTAAGATGGCTTTAAAAGTGTCCATTCGAACCAAATAAAAGAAATGGGTTATGGCACAAACAGCATGCGGAATCGAGGACCGACCGACCGAGGAGCACCATCCTGCGAGGAGCTTGTCAACCGGTTTAAGGGAAAGTGGCCGATGGGCAAGATAATAAGGTACCAAAAAAAAGCACCATCCTTGCGGCTCCTGGCACACTCTGGGGCCCAGCTTTCTCTCTTTCCTTAGCAGCCCCCGGGCCAAAAACCGGAAGGGGTGGCCGCCCGGCACACAATGGGCGGCTGTTTAATTTGCAATATTTTATGAAGGCAAAAAGTGGACACTCGTTGTCCTGTCGTTAAAACAATGATCAACGGACGTAAGGATACCGGACACGGTGCATTCCGTGCTCTGGTGCCGGTGCAACAGTTCCGTTTCACAGGGCGGACCCACCCCGCGCCGCCGCCGATCGACAGAATAAATAATGCGACAAAAAGTGAAAGCCGAACCCCCGACCGACCGTCCGTGGGCCTAGTTTGTCATTCACGACGTGCGACGTCCGACACGCACCTAACCTAACCAAAGACGCGTAACCTCAAAAACGCAAAAATGCAAAGCGGACCACTGCGATCGCGGTCGGCGCGTTTGTTTGCAGCCGCGATGGAATGCATCGGCGCGGATGACATCACGGGGGGCCATGCAGGGCAGAATATTGATGAGCTGGAGTAGCCAAGCCACGCTGAGCCAATAGATAGCGCGCGCGTCCTCCTACTACCATACTGCCCGGACGTTCCGGAGACATTGTAAAGCTTTTGTTGCCTCCGTCATCAACGTCACAACCGTCGGGCCGCGGAAGGTCACACACCGGACCCGGAGGGAGAGTTCCAGATCCAGAGGAGCCGTGTTATGCAAGCGTCGGCCCCGCGCGCACATCGCGATATCGGCGTCCGATGGTCACATTTTATCGCTTTATATCGGGGGATCGGGGGTGCCCCGGAGCCTCGGAGTGATTCCGTAATACACCGATCTGCGAGGAGATGCAACTAATGCTCCACCCGGTGCCCGGTGGCCGGTGGCCGTTTGCTTCCGGGGGCCTCACGATGGCATAACCGATAATCACACACCCACCGTCACCGCCATAGAGACATCAAATGTCACATCCAGTGTGCAATCGGAGTCAATCTTCTTCACGGGCCGCCCCTCTCGCGGCCGCGGCGCGACGTGCCGGGCGTGATTTATTGTGACAAGCCGACAAGGGCCCACCAAGGCCAAGGGCCAAAACATAGGCCCGAGTTCCAGAACATTGTCTTGCCGCCGGGTGCTTTATGAGGTGTTTCGTGCCCTGGGGGGGGCGGCTAGTGGGACAGCACCCCTCGACTCGACTTACCCGGCCTTCGACGATTCTCTGCTTGATCCACTCATTTTCCGGGCTCGTCTCGACCGACACGCTGTCCATGCAGCGCTGGCGGCAGAAGTTCCGCGCGTCCAGCCAGTCCTTCTCGACGCCTCGCTGGGTTGGGTCACGCCACGAGAAGAAGTACCTAAGCGACGGGATGGAGACGGATACAAAACAGGTGTTTAATTTTGTTTAGAGAATTCTTTGCAGAATGATGAACGGTGAAACGAGTAAATCAAAATTACAATTACTTAGACTGGATCGTCAACCGATCGATTTTTTTTCTTTGCAGTTTACTACTTGAATCGTTCTTCTAAAACAAATGTGTTAGAAATATGATAAATGCTCGAAACAATAATATTCTAAACAAATAACTATTGGCTGCCTGAAATAACTACAAAAATACGATCGGATTGGAAGATCGGATCAAGAGCGGCTGTTCAATTATGTCTCAGTTGATCAATAAGACAGGCGCCAAGCTTTCCTCCAAAAAAATGGATACCAGCATGTGAATAAATAAATGTAAAGAACGCGCAGCGATCCAAGTCAATAAACCCATCTCGGGGAGGGGCTCTCTCTCCCTCTCTCTGGCACCGAAACGATCACTGACGGAGAGGATGTGGAAACATTCCAGCATCCGGGCGTGAAATGACTCAACATGTTCCAACAACACCGTAGGCATATTACAATAAATATTCATAGGCATATCCCAGCGCGGCGGACCAACGACCGCTCGACAAACCCCAACTCCGCCTGTGGCACGCTAGAACAGGTTCTAGAACATAATTTATTCGAGAGAAAGTAGCCCAACAACCTTTGGGCGGAGCGCGCCTTCCGTTCGAGTTCGCTTCCTCGATTCTAACCGATCGTGCCTTTTTATTCCCCGTGTGCGTACGGGCCTAGGTTCCAGGGAGCTAGCTGGCTTACATCATAGCCCCTCTTTCTAGGCCGGGCAGCGCGAAGCCTGCTCTGTTTTGTTTTGCTTCGTACCAGGAAGTCGATCGTGCACGTTTTGAACCCTTCCCAGAGATTATGCTAAGACCTCTCACATAAAGCTCCAAGTGACATTGTTTATCGGGCTCTCCGGGCGAGCTAACAAGGCCCCAGTTGGGATCGATTCGTGGATCGAAGCGGGATTAAAGCCCAAACAATGGCGCGCGCAGCAAAACAATGATACAAAAGTGAAGCCAATTTTTCGCCCCGATACATCTCCGCTAAAGACGGCGCTTAAAATGCCATAAGAAAAACGCATCCCACGGCGCATTCTGGCCACCGTTCTCACGCTACGATGTTTTCCACCTGTTTATCACTGTGCCCCATCAAAAGCGGCGGACCCCGGCGGCGGACATAAATTCATTGAGCCGCAGCCAAGAGCCGCAGCACATAATGCCATCGAAAGTGGTACCGAGAGGTACGTACACCGCGCCCGTGGGGGTTGCGCAAGGAAATTGACGCGTGACGTAAGGGTGGCGGCTGCGGAGACGATCGAGATCGAAACCGCGAGGAATCGAAATTCATCCAAAAATAAAAACAAGTTTTTTGGTGCACCACTTTCTCCGTAAAAACAGAAACAAAACCACGAACCACACGCGAGTGCCGCCGTCCCGCGGGTTCGTAGCCGGCGCCGAAGTCGTTGAAGTCTTTCGTTGCAAAGCGACCACGCTTACCCTTTGCCGTCCGGTGCCCGCTCGTGGACGATTCTGTTGGAGCAGAGGCCAGGATTCGGTGCGTCGAGCGTTCTGCCGTTGGGGAACTGTGCGGCCGTGAGGCCGACGAGGCCTATCGCTATCAGAACGAGCTGCTTCATGCTGCTTGTGTTCCTGGAGGTTCCGGGTTCCGTTTTCTTTCGCACCACCACGTTCGCGGGCTCTCGTTTTTTTGTAAACTCTGTAGAATGTGAACGAGAATAAAACGTGGGTTTTTTAATGCACGAAACACCAACTGTACGAAACTATGCCTAAAATGTTTAAAGTCCACTCCGAACGCAACGACAATTTGCTGCCGCTTGCATTGAATCAGGGTTCCGATCGCAAAAAGGATCACCGAAACCGTAACCTATACGAAACCAACACCACTGCGCCACACGCACACGACGTACCTTACTCTCGATCGTGCGGCCCACTGCCTACTGAGGAGAAAAACTCCCGTACACCATTATTTATAGAGATGAAGATGGCACACATGACCGCTGCGGCTTGGTCGTGGGAGAAACGCCGAGCCTCGGAAACAACCACCGACGGCACGACTCAACGGGTCGCGGATCGGAACGAGACAGCAAGCAAGCGTATTCGGCCTCGGGAAGAAAGAGAAACCGGAACGGCGCAGGAGGAATCAACTTGTGCGTGTCACAATGGCACCCACCGGGAGGGTCCGCCGCCGCCGCCGGGATAAGGAAACAAACGGCACCCGAGTGAGCGAGGGAAATGCTTGCTGCGCACGAGCAAAAGAGAGAAAAGGTCTGATCCGGCCTTCCCAGACACTGGTCCCTGGACTTGGACGCCTTGAAGGAGGAGCCCAGGCCTCGATCCCTGATCGTGATCTAGGCAACGTACATTTGCGACCCTCGTACCCTCCGGAGTGTCCTAATTTTTAATCCATGACCGTTTCATGGTAAGCTCTTGATTTAAAATTAATATTGTCGTTTCTATTCAACAACACGATCGAACGATCTAAACCAATTCAAACTAACCGGAACAACGTACCAATCGGAAAAAGGGTCCACAAAGCACACGTCACAAGCTCGCGATGCGGAAAACTATGACTCAATCGGTGGGCTTGGTTACCGGACACTCCTCTGCCTCGATTATCCCATTTATCGCACATGCTTACCACTTTTCACAGCCCGTTTGGTTTGCGGACGAAAGTAAAAGCTGCCACTTTGCCTAAATTTTTGTTTACCTCCTACTTTGTTCCGCAGATTGTTTACTGTTTCGTTATCCCGGCAAACGTCTCGGTTCGCCTCTCGTTGAAGTCCAGCTCGGAAGGCATTCTTAAAAGAAAATCATCAAATTAACTATACCATCGAGTGTCTGTCAGAACTGATGATGGGAAGAAGCGACCCCGAGATCGACCATATGCGTGTTCAACCCCGAAACGTTCCTCTAGAATAACGATTCTTGCTCCCCGGAGCCCTAAACAATCGCCATTTAACGAGCCTACCTCAACGCTAAACGCTTTGGCTTAGAACCTGGGCCCGATCAGATAGACCGCTCGTGCTACGGTCAATTTATCTCCCGATCCTGGCTTGTCGTGCCCTGCAGTGTCACAGTTCACAGTGGGGTGTACCACCTTCCGACCCCTGGGAAGGCACACGATCGCGCTCAAGAGGATCCGCGCCTTATCTGCGGTCCGCATCACCATCTTTGACAGCTCTTTGGGCATTGTGGGCCTCAGGAATCAACCTCGTCGTCGATCATCCGTGTGCCTCATTATTGGTGCCAGTGGAACGTGACGCGTCTGCGCGCGCGTCCACCTTCAACTTGATCTTCGACGCCCATTCTGGGGGATCTTCAGACTCACTCGGTTCCGTGTCGTGGGATACTCGGTAACACACACACACAGAAAAAAGGGCCCCGGGAAGTTCTCACCCCGGAGGCCCTCACGAACCTTTGGGGGGACGATTGTGATTTCACTTTCCTTTCGTCGCGCAGTGTTTGGATGACGCGAATTGTGCAACCGATGGGTCCGCGAGTTAACCGGGGCTTGATCCCATCCGTCAACCTGAAACGTGTGAATTATTTCTCGCATCTCGCACTGATTGGTCCACTTTCAGCGTTCGGTATCGCGGTACTCATCAACATCCGGGCAACATTGGCCGTGGCACAAAACGTGGCCGTGGCTATCGGGCCAACATTCTGGGATCTGCCCGTTTGAGCTCTCTCAAAATGGCCGCCGCCGTGACGATGGCCCTCCGGTTGCATTATCATTTAACCAAACACCCAAAGAGGGCCATCGTCGGGCGTCGCGCGTCGTCGGAGAAAGTGGACACAAATATTTAAATCACGCCACGGCGCGGCACGGTTCCGTTACGCCAGGCGAAACGCCGCGGTCCTCCGGCTATGCGAGGGCGGACGGGGCGGGGAACTGTCGCCAAAATATATTTGCGTTCAACGTACGACCGACCGACACGTTGGCCTGGTGGTGGAGCCTTGGAAGGTCGGTATCGTCGTCGCGTCGCGATGGCACGGAAACGAGCATCTTCTGCATCTCTCTGCACATCATAATGTTTGTCCGGCACTTAATGTGTCGTTTTATCGCCACAACTCATTCGTGGGCCTGACGGTGGTGAGCCGTGCAAATGCACAAAACGCTTCAACGCGTCGCTCCCCATCGATTTGTTGCGCAATGGGCGGCAGGAAACAATTTGCTACATTTTTTCTTTGAAAGTGAAATAGAATTTGCGGCCAATCCAATAACTATTGCTGACGCTCTTTGTTGAGCGGTTTTCCCATTTATGAAGTGCTCTACTATTATAAATGATAATGGTCGACGTGTGCTTAAATGTAACTGATTTTAAACTAAAAATGAAAGCCTTCAAAAATGGTAACCAACAAAGTGTCCGTACCGTTTAAACGTCGAAACAGAAGGACACAGCAATAGAAGTGTGATCAACAGTGTGTGTGTGTGTGTGTGGGATCACAAGATAGGTAGATAGTTTTCTAATAATAAAACAATATATCAGTCATCTTTTAAATATTCATTTCTTTTTTTCTATTTTGGGAAACTTACGAGATCATCCTGCTTCGCAGTAGGTCAATCTCTTCGTCGTGCCCCATTGGAGGCACACGAAGATGGTCGCCATCGATCGCCAGGAGGTGCGCGACGATCCATCGTGTACGGCGCCAGGGAGCATATCTTCCACCGGGAAGATCATAACTTCCGCATTCTATTGCTTCACTGTGTTGTCGGCCGCATTGTCGATCGAGTGGCCTGCGACACTTGCCTGGGCACACGCACGAAAATTGGACACCTGTTTCGTGTTTAATTTGAAACGGAACACTGTTTTCATTTCCAAGCCAGAAGAAAGCCATCGATCGATCGATCGATCAGTACGTTACCGAACCGAACAGGAAGTCGTGTCCGCGTGCCGTGAGCCGGCCGAACGAAACAGGATTTTGTGTGATCGTTCGTCCATCTTTGGGTGGGTCGTGCTGCGAATAAACTTGCTTGCCGTCCCGAAACCGGTAGGTGGAATGTTTTAAAAATACAAGATGACCAACAATGACAATCGCCTAAATCGCGCCGTACTGAAATCAACGGCGCGATTCCTATTCCTCGTCGTTTGACCCAAATAAGTGGGCAATTTTGTGTCCTTTCGCATATCACATTTATGGCCCTAGCAAGGGCAAGCCATTTTACTCATCGCGCATCAATTGCATTCGCTTTCAATTGTTTTAGCACCACGCCTAACCTCAAATCATCACGCATCACCCCGATTTGTCATTGGCAAAACGGAACGAAACATCTCGAACACACGGCGGCTGTATTACATATGCACCGGGCGTCGGGGTGCATGTGTTGCACTCGGAGCCGGTCACGTACCTTCTTTATGGTGTGCCCTTCCGTAGCTTGGCCGTACGTGAACCGTGGGCCGAATTATCGACTCGTGATTTGATAATTTATGCAAATCTACCAGATACCATCGGGTTGCATAATCATCCAAGGAAAGCATTGTTCGGATCCGTTAGGAAACCTTTTTTTTTGTTTTGGATCACCGAAGGACGCTGTTTCCTTAAAACTAGAACAGTTCCGTAGATGGTAGCGGATGGCCTTGAAGTCGTTCGTATTTAGATGAGTGAAATGAAATGAAATTATCTTTCACTGGAACATTGATTTTGCGCAAAGCATCGTGCGCTGTGGATCTTATGGGAATGTCAAGTCATCGAACTGGCTAGATCAATTATTTATCCCCTCCGAAAGCATTCATCACACAGGTTTCAAATATTTTCGCGTGAGGAACTTCTTAAAGGCCTAAGTTGCATGTCACGAATTGGATGATTTTTTGCGTAATACCAGCTACCGGTATGTTAACGAAGCGCATACTATTTCCATGCTTTTACTGCAACACTTTTGCTCACTAAACTCCTGAGCAATTTTAGTAAACCTTTATTATTACTACTGACCCACGCTGATAGAGCAGTCGATAACGCTCAGTTATGGGGGTGGTGCGGGACCAACATCCCCGCCCATAAAAATGATCCGTTACAGAGAGCAACAGATTGTCTCTAGTGCAAGACCGCTCAGTGGTTGTTGCCTAGAAAAAAAAATTATTAATGCTACTCCTTACACTTAATTGGAAGATTCAATTGCTGATCCATTCCGAGCTCGCTCGCTCTCTTCAACATTACATTTTCTAGGAAAAGTACCATTTATATTGTGGAGTAAACATTATTTTTCAAATCCTTTCGATCCTGTTAGATTTCTTTCTCTTTCGATAGATGGCGCTAGCGATGGTTGTCCCTTACACAATACGACGCCACTGACTTTTGCTGTCACTTATTCACGACGCCACAGAAATGTCAAAATGCAAGCTTCACATTGACGCAGTGAAATTTGGCAAAAGAAAATAATTCACAATTTCGTTACCTGTTTTTCCGTTACCATTTCGGCTGTGCTTCATCTTTTCGCAGCTGAAGGCATTGCTTGAATCTAGCTAACATGGGATTTCGCAAATGTATCGTCCCTAATTGTGCTTCTGTAGCGATCCCTTGGAACCGTATCGTCACCTTCCACAAGATTCCGGCAAACAAAGCTGTAGCCAGGCAGTGGGTCATAGCATGTAACTTGCCGGAAGGTTTTTCCCTTAACAAAATCAGTAATGTTTGCAGCCGCCACTTCCGGAAGGCGGATTTTCAGGCGTTTAAAGGCATAAAGTACGTGCTTAAGTTCGACGCCATTCCTTCGATTTTCCCTTGGACCGCTCGAAGCTCTGGATCGTCGCCGGAGATAGGACCAAACAAGGTCTGCAAATCAGACACGGAGGATGAGCAATTATACAACTGTAAGCACGAGGTTGGCGATGATGACGGTGATACGGCGCCAAAGGAAAGCACCGAACCTCCAACAAATGCCCCTCGTAGCAAGAACAGCGGCAAATTGAAACGCAGACCGGCGGGCCAACGGACAGGCAGTGGCCATCGCATCGCATTGTCGTCTAGAAAGAAACCACGCCGGGTATCTAAAGTTAGTGCTGCCGTTTCCTCACGGCACTGCACTTTCAGCATCGGGGAACGGGTGTTTGCCCGTTGGAGTGATTCGCGTAAGTTTAAGGCCACCATCAAGAGCGTGCTCGAGAACGACATGTACGGGGTTATGTTCGAGGATGGGTTCTCGAAGATTTGCAAATCTCAACACATTACCCGCATCAAGCGTCCGCTAGATACGAGCGTTCGGCAGGAACCGGAAGCGACCGACAAATCTTTTCCAGCACTGATGGTGACGGTGAAAGTAGAACCGAGCGAAACCGAGGAACCGCCTCAGCTTACGTCACTGGCTCAGTTCCAAATTCCGCAGGTGGTGACTCTGAGCGAACTTCCCGAGGTACCGCAGCAAGGCGAGTGGTGTTGCCACTGGTACAACGATTACCCGGTCGGGGAGTCGACCGAGTTGGATTTGGTCCGGGAGAAGACATGGTCGGTAGTTGTGCCCGACTGGCGTCTTCCGGAAGGTTGGACAAAGCACATCCATCAGCGTCTGACATCCGTCGGACGCATGGAGGTGGTACTGTTGACTCCGAACGGGAAACCGTTACGATCCCGGCAGGAGGTGAAACAGTATCTTGCCGCAACCGGTGGCACGTACGACACTGCGACGTACGATTTCGGACTGCACAAGAAACGAGCCAAGGCCCTCGGGTTTTATCAGTATACACAGGAATACAAGGACGCGTTCCTTTCGAAACCGGCGGCCGTGCCGGAGCTGACCAACACTGAAATTAACATCGGATCGGTGCGCGTCAAGGTTATCGACAACCTGCTGCAGTGTCCCGAACCGGACTGCCTAAAAACGTTCCGAAAAGAGAACCATCTGCAGATTCACATTAAACATTATCATAAGGAGCTGGCGAAGGACGTTGGAGAGATACCGAATGCGCAGGATCTGGCCACACTACGAACACCGGTCGAAAGTCTCGATACCCCCATCAAGATTGCCCGCAGATCCGTGGCTGGTGGACTAAAGATGCCTTCAGCAGTGATAAAGGAAGACCGCAAGAATGAAGCACTACAGATAAAGAGTGAACCGGGATCGGAGGTTAACAAATCAAGGTCGCAGAGCAAGCTGGCGAAGATTAAGCTGTTTCCGGTGAAAAAGGAGCGACGCTCAAGCAGCAACAAGGTGCGCCGGGTAGCGGTACAAAAGAGAGTGTCGGCCAAACGCGCCAAACAGGTCGCCCAACGATCGCTTCTCAACCGTCCGTTGCTGCCGCTGGAAGAGCCGGAAAGCGGTGGCTTCGATTCGATCAACGCTTCCAATACGCGCAGCAATGCGCACACACTGAACGGGAACTTGATGGAGCTGAAACGCTTCATGCACAATCTGCCGGAACCACCGATGGAATCGGCCGAATGCCAGACGATTGTGCTCCATCACATACAAAAACAGCAAAACGATGTGATCGGCAAGTTGGAAGCGATCGAGGCGCTGTTTGGTACGTTCAGTGGCGGCCACTGTTTTGCGAATATGAATTGACGATGTTTTGTCCCATTTCTCTTACTGTTGCAGGATTGGAATCGTACGACCGGACGGCAAATTTGATGGAGTCTCCAACGGCCAGAAACTACCCAAACTATTCACAGCAAAGCATTGCTGTGCTGCAGTATGATTTGATGCAGCTGAGGAAGATTGCCGCCTCGCATATGGAAATACTGCAAACTTTTACTCAGCAAGCCAATAATGTTCGTACATCCTAATTATTACTGTCACTCCTTACACAACACAACAACATAACTAAGTGTAAACAATATTCGGAGTAAACATTATTTTTCAAATCCTTTAAATAGTATAGATTTATTTTACTTTCGATAGATGGCGCTAGCGATGGTTGTCCCTTACACAATACGACGCCACTGACTTTTGCTGTCACTTATTCACGACGCCACAGAAATGTCAAAGTCCGTCAAAACCCAAGCTTTGTGACGCAGTGAAATTAAGCAAAAGAAAATATCCGCAATTTCGTCACCTCGTTTCGGTCGTTTTAAGTTCATCTTTTCGCGTCAAATGATACGCTTCTTTGCACTCGCATCCGGTTAAAGGTTTTGCTTGAATCTAGCTAAGATGGGAGGTCGCAAATGTATCGTCCCAGACTGTCCGTCTGTAGCGACCCGTCCGGAGGACCGTGGCGTCACGTTCCACAAGATTCCGGCAAACCAAGAGGTAGCCAGGCAGTGGGTCATAGTATGTCACCTGCCGGAAGGCTTTTCCCTGGACAAAATCACTAATGTGTGCAGCCGTCACTTCCGGAAGGCGGATTTTCAGGCGTTTAAGGGCAAAAAGTATGTGCTTAAGTTCGGCGCCATTCCTTCGATTTTCCCGTGGACCGTTCGAAGCTCTGGATCGTCGCCGGAAACACAGGGCCCGCCGCAGATAGAGACTGCTTCTGCACCAAACAAGATCTGCAAATCAGACACGGAGGATGAGCAAATGGACAACTGTAAGCACGAGGTTGGCGATGATGACGGTGATACGGCGCCAAAGGAAAGCGCCGAACCGAAGGCTGCTGCGGTCGTGTTACCGGCCCCTCAGATTGCCGCTCCAACAAATGCCGCTCGTAGCAAGAGCAGCGGCAAGTTGAAACGCAGACCGGCGGGCCAACGGACAGGCCGTCGCTTCGTCGCATTGTCGTCTAGAAAGAAACCACGACGGATCTCCAAAGTGGCTGCTGCCGTTTCCTCACCCAGGAAGCAGACATCCAAGAAAGCATCTTTGGCGCGGAAGCCTACCAGTCCGGATGTGGCTAGTGCCGAAGCGCACCCTAGTGGTGGTGGAACCGAGAAGTTGACCAATTTTACGCCCGGGACAAAGATTGAAGCACAGGACTTTAGCGGACGATGGCACACGGCCAGCTTGCTCGAGGTGGACACTGAGGAACGTGAAGTTTTGGTCCAGTTCGACAAGACGGACACATCGAAAACTATCCTCAACGACGAGTGGATTCCGATGGACAGTGTGAGGCTGCGGCCACTCACACTGCACGGCACTTTCAGCATCGGGGACCGGGTGTTTGCCCGTTGGAGTGATTCGCGTAAGTTTAAGGCCACCATCAAGACGGTGCTCGAAAACGACATGTACGAGGTTATGTTCGAGGATGGGTTCTCGAAGATTTGCAAATCTCAACACATTACCCGCATCAAGCGTCCGCTGGATACGAGCATTCGGCAGGAACCGGAAGCGACCGATAAAGCTTTTCCAGTACCGATGGTGACGGTGAAAGTAGAACCGGGCGAAGGCGAGGAACCGGCTCCGCTTACGTCACTGGCTCAGTTCCAAATTCCGCAGGTGGTCACTCTGAGCGAACTTCCCGAGGTACCGCAGCAAGGCGAGTGGTGTTGCCACTGGTATAACGATTACCCGGTCGGGGAGTCGACGGAGTTGGACGTGATCGGGGGGAAAATATGCTCGGTAGTTGTGCCCGACTGGCGTCTGCCGGAAGGTTGGACAAAGCACATTTATCAGCGTGTGACAGCCTTCGGACGTATGGAGGTGATACTGGTGGCTCCGAACGGGAAACCGTTACGATCCCGGCAGGAGGTGAAACAGTATCTTGCCGCAACCGGTGGCACGTACGACACTGCGACGTACGATTTCGGACTGCACAAGAGGCGGGCCAAGGACCTCGGGTTCTGTCAGTACACACAGGAATACAAGGACGCGTTCCTCTCGAAACCGGTGGCCGTGCCGGAGCTGACCAACACTGAAATCAACATCGGGTCGGTGCGCGTCAAGGTTATCGACAATCTGCTGCAGTGTCCCGAACCGGACTGCCTGAAAACGTTCCGGAAAGAGAACCACCTGCAGATTCACATCAAACACTATCACAAAGAGCTGGCGAAGGGCCTTGGAGAGATACCGAATATGCAGGATCTGGCCACACTGCGAACACCGGTCGAAAGTCTCGATACCCCCAACAAGATTGCCCGCAAATCCGCGGCTGGTGGACTAAAGACGCTTTCAGCTGCGATAAAGGAGGATCGCAAAGATGAAGCACTACAGATAAAGAGTGAACCGGGATCGGACGTTAAGGACGAAGCCAAATTGGCGGCCGATGCGCACCGGTTGTCCGGAGTGGCGATCAAACAAGAACAGGAACAGGAACGTTCGAAAGAAACCGGCATCGGCGGATTCATGGGTGATGTGTCAATGGTTAAATCCGAACCATTCAGCGGAGCGGAACGAACACCGGCCAGCGCTAGCGGTAACACATCGGCGTCCAACAAATCAAGGTCGCAGAGCAAGCTGGCGAAGATTAAACTGTTTCCGGTGAAAAAGGAGCGACGCTCCAGCAGCAACAAGGTGCGCCGGGGAGCGGTACAGAAGAGAGTGTCGGCCAAACGCGGCAACAAACGCGCCAAACAGGCCGCCCAACGTTCGTTTCTCAACCGTCCGTTGCTGCCGCTGGAAGAGCCGGAAAGCGGGGGCTATTCGTACGGGGCGGGTGGTGGCTCCGAGATGGGTGGTTCCTTTTACGACGATTCGATCAACGCTTCCAGTAGCCTCGGCATGGGTGGCTCGCTGGTCGACGACAACGGCGAAGCGATCAAGATCGTGCGGATGCGCAAGGAGGAGATCATCAACTGTGTGTGCAAGTACACGGAGGAAGATGGCCTCATGGTGCAGTGCGATATCTGCCTGTGCTGGCAGCACGGAGTGTGTCAGAACTTTTTCAAGGACACCGATGTGCCGGACACGTACGTGTGCCACATCTGTCGCAATCCGTACCGGGGTCGTTCGTCGAAACGCTACGTGCACGATCAGGACTGGCTGTACGAAGGGAAGCTGCCGGTGGCTCGGTATCATGCGGCCAATTCGCGGCATGCGCAGCGCTTCGACATTCTCAAGAATGCGCACACCCTGAACGGCAACTTGATGGAGCTGAAGCGCTTCATGCACAGTCTGCAGGTGAAGATCAACATCGCCGAGCGGAAGGACCACCCGAAGATGTACCTTTGGTCGAAAAAGTGGGAGAAAAGTCCACCGCGCGGTGCGGACGCTGTTGAAAAGTTGCACACGGCGGAAGGTGGCACTGCGGAGCAGAAACAAATGCCACAGGTCCCGGTGCCGGAAGCACCGATCGATCCGGCCGAATGTCAGGCGATTCTGCTCGATCACATCCAAAAGCAGCAAAACGATGCGAGCGGCAGGTTGCAGGCGATCGAGGCGCAGATTATTGGTACGTTCAGGTGGCGGTTCCGCTGTTTTGCGAAGACAAATTGAAGATTTTATGTCCCATTTCTCTTACCGTTGCAGGGTTGGAAGCGTACGACGAGAAGGCAGATTTGCTGGAGTCACCGACGGCCAAAAACTACCCGAAAACCAAGCAAACCATTCATATGCTGTTGAATGATTTGATGCAGCTGAAGAAAATTGCCGCCATCCATACGGAATTCAACGAACTGGCGCAGGAAACGAAACCACAAGCACAGTGAATACGGAAGCCGACATGATCCATGTTAGCGGTGGGAATTTTGTGAAGTGTTTGCAACATTGAGAAGTCCAATATAACTTGATATATTAATTTAATTTGTTTTATTTTTTGAAGAATATCACAAAATAGGACGGTTAATTTGGTTACGGGTTCGGTTCGGGTTCGGGTTCCTCAAGGGTTTGTGAACGTTATCGGTTGAAATATTTCACCGAATCGTTTGACATTGCGTACACCGTTTATAATTTCAAATTCAGTTACGGTTCAGTTTCGTAGGTTCGGGATTTGTTCGGGATTTTCAAATTCATTCTTACCCAGTGAACATAATTGGCACTCGGGCACTCAATTGCACTATGGGTAAATAGCGAACATAAAGCAACTCTAACAAGTTACTATTTTTGTAAAAGATTTCTTTATCATGGAGGAAAACATTAACGACGATATCGCGATTGTTCATGTATTTAATCTAGTAGATAATATTGCTTTAAGTTTGGAGGAAAAAAGGCTAATAAGTATTCTATCAAACGATGCAATAATAGTTCAGGAGTAATAATTTGGATGGTAAAAATTCCCACAAACGCAATGGGTTAAGCTCATCGATCATTTCATACCATTTTTTACATTCATAAGGCATTAGATTAAAACATTTTGATATGTGCACCTTTCCGATATAAATTCCCCACAGTGCGTTAGGAAAAAAATCGCGTGCCGGATGAATTGTGAGTTACCTTCGGGATTTTCGTCAGGTTCGTTATCAAAGTAAGGTTCGCAGTGTCAAAGTTAGGTTCAAAAGCCGGTCGGATTCGGATAAATATTTTGACATTTCGTGTTTTGACGTTTCGTGTTTAAGGAATTAAAAAAAGGTAGTAGTAAGATAGATAAAAAAGATTACGTTTAGAGATAATACACTTTTATTAGAGATAATAGTAGTAGTATTAAAGTGAGACGAATGTTAGGCTATTAAGTCTCTTGTTCAGTTGTTGGTCGTTGCTGTCGGGGCTCAATGTTACCCTCAACAGTGAGTAAGTGAGCAGAGACTTAAAGTTCTTCCCAAACACGGCCATAAATCATTCCGCCAAGGTGTGCTCGTGTTGAATATAGAGCGTTTAAACTACTTAGCGTCTTAACTTAAAAGTTTAAAGTCGGAGAATCAAACAAGTGAGTTCAACATTCATCACACACAGTAACCCTTGAAACCGGTTACGTACGCACGTGGATAAAAAATCAATCAAGTGATCGTTTCCCGGTTCCGAAAAAGGCTCAAGTGCTGTGTTTGTGCCGGGTGTTCCAAGAATTCTCGGCTTGATGCGATGGAAGAATTAGCACGGGGAGTGAATCGAGTATAGCAAATTGTATTCTCGATTGTTGGCGACTACCGACGCCGCTGACCAGCGAGCTGAAGAAACCGGGTGTACGGTGGATCATCGCCGCAAAAAAAAGAATAGCCCCCCACACAACGGAAGTCAATCATAGCTCGCAGGTAATAATAATCTAATATCATTCAAATGCATCATGCAGCCTTGGCGGGATGTGTGTTGTGTGGTTGATGCGGTGCGGTGCGATGAGAAAAAAGGGCATTAAACGCCGGCCATCGATCGAAGCATTGTTCTGGCGTGATCTACGATGATCTCTCGCGAGAACGAGATATGCGCTCGACACAATGTATGGCCCCGGACTCGCGGTTTGTGTTGGTTTTTACGTGTTTCGGTTGCTATCACCAGCTGGGTTTCTGTTTCCAAATTACATAAACTACGCCTCTCTGTGGCTCTAGTGTGTCAGCGTCGTGTGGTCCACTTTTTTACAGTCGCCGGATATCGCATACCACTTCACCGGTGCGTTCTTGGCAATGTGACAAAACTATTCACGCAATTTGTACAGTGTGTGTCACAATGCTTTTGATAAAATGTGCGGCGATCAACATTTGTGAGTAAAAACGAGTAAACAGTTGGCTGGGTTTTCCCCGCTTTAGCGAAGTAGGCTTTAAAGTACCGTTTTCATGATAACTAGACGCGGTAGAGCCCCTGTATGGGAGTGCACAGTAGTAGAGTAGTAGAGCAGTGCACCAGAAATTATGTCACTCACTGTTTGGCGTCGGATTCTTTCGTTTTTTGCAGAGTTAGAAGATACGAATTGGAGAGGTGCAAGTCATGCAAAAAAGGGAAAGGAAACAGATGGCAAGAGAAAAAAAGATGTAAACATCTACAGATGCAAACAC
This sequence comes from Anopheles cruzii, assembly GCF_943734635.1. Classification (NCBI taxonomy): domain Eukaryota; kingdom Metazoa; phylum Arthropoda; class Insecta; order Diptera; family Culicidae; genus Anopheles; species Anopheles cruzii. Next base: position 37,778,937 of record NC_069144.1, on the reverse strand, counting down.
TAGATCGGCTATAATTAGTGACTGGAGTCAAATTCAATTACTATCGGGGGCCCTCCGCCGGGGTTAATTCGATCCTTTAAGCACCATCTTCATTTGTTCAAATTGATTTTTGTTTTGTGTAAACTGACTACGGTGAAACCTTGAAAACGTCTCCTGTACGTCATGTTGGAAAATAATAAAGTTATTTCAAGTCTTTATCCATCAACAATACGACATTTGACTGGGTCGGAAGTAGGAAATCGATTCACCTTCGTTTCCACTTGTGGTAAAAAGGAAGCTCCCACGATTATCTGCGACGAATGGTAGATGAATAATATGATCAATATATCACCTTCCAGCTACTTTCAATCGAGCGTTCGTGTTTCGGTTGGCCGCATGTTAGAATGTGGCCGCGCCGCAAGGTACAGTAAGTTTCCGTGGTTAGCTTCCTTCCGTTTGCAATCGGATTCGTTTAGTCGTGGGGCCTTCATGTTTTGTAAATTCCAACAAAAAGATGAGAAACAAAGCACGCTTAGCTATGTTGGCTTGATCATAACGACGGCACGAAGCGAGGCGACCCGCATTCCACGGTTTAATTGTCTGCTTAAGTGACAAGCCGAAGCATGTCGTTTCACGATTCGATCAGCTTTCCCTCGCCAACTGATTGAAGCGATGCAGTCGGAGAGAATCAACGAAGAAGCTTAAAATGCAAGCGAGGCAATTGTTTAAGTGAAGAATCTTGGGTCGCCTGGTAAAAGAATGTCGCCAGAGATACGCTATCGGGGTTGTTCGCCGTGTTCCAATTTAACGCCCAAAAGCTTGTCCAAACGTGATAGGACTGTGCTGTTGCCGGATGGTTTTGCCCGCCTGATAACGCCTGTTGCTGGCGAAGAATACACACCACCGAGAAACAATAGCGCCAGAATATTCCGGAAATTGCCACCATTTGTCCACCGGTCTCACAATCCGATACGCCCGATAGCAGCTTGATTGCGGGAATAATGCAAATATGGTTGTTTATTTTTTTTATGATGCTACCACGTTGAAAAGATAAGCCATAAATTTCCAGCTGACTGATCGAATTGTGCACAGTCATGCTTTCATAATTGTATTACGTTATTCGGTAACGATAAGCTGGAGATAAGATTGGTCTGGTCGTGCGTGCCGTGCTGCCAACGGAAACAACAGATCGTCTTCTTTTAAGGTCCTTCAACCGGATGCTCCAGAAAGAATTGGTGAACCTCGTCGTCAGCTGATCGGTCAAACTCGGACACCTGAGGACTTTTTTGAATGAAATTTTCAATGTTTTAATAAAGAGGTCCCACTAAGCTCTCCATTTGACGATTTTCGCACGATATTTCACAACACGTTCAATCGATTACGTGGTACGGCTCATATCTACCATTCAAATCCGTTCAGATTGTGGGACATATTTTTGGCGCTTAGAGATAAGGTGGTAACATCTTCTACAACAATTCGATCATTGATAATCACCTACCTTTGAATGAAAAACATCTTAAAGTTGAATGTCCTCATTTGTCTCTCAATTGCGATTGTAAAATCCCGCAGCTTAGCTACTTTTACAGATAAGTGTCTAACAGCCTTGCCTAAAGCCCTTAATCATGTTGATGTTATTTGTGAAACAAATTTTCCACCACATCCGAGAATTTGTTTTTATTACCGAGAGCTCCGCTTTGTAACAAATTTCGTTGCCTAATGAGCTCCGTCTGTTTGTCCAGCGTCGTTGGGCGAAGGATAATTTGTCCTCCCTCTTCTGGTTGGGGATCATAAAAAATAGAGGAACCCTTGGAGCATAGAAAAGGGCACGCAGGGTTTGTTTTGTCATTAGAAACACGATACACACGCGCCATCCAATGGTGTGTCCTTATCAGGGATGGGTCGTCAACGATTTATGTACACACCAGTGGTGGGTAATTTTGTTATTAATTAGTTGATAATGATTAATACCCGTTCCCTTTTATCAGTAAAAATGACCCCGAGGCGACCCGGGCCGGGCGACTCATCACATTTAATTCTTCCATGACGATGTACTTCCAGAAAGCGATGCATTCTGTGAAGGGCTTGTGGAAGGATTCGTTCGAAATATGCTTCATTTGATTATACTTCCTGTGAATTATTTCGAATTGTTAATAACAACCTTGCCCTTTGCATGCAAGGGACCGGCGTCACATTGGGGAAGTACCTTCTGATATTGATGAAACGAATATTGATTTGTGTTTCACTTACGTGCTAAAAACAAAAAAAAAACACCTTTAATGAGGATATATTTCCACAGCGGTATGTGTTTTATCGCGCCAATGGATATATTTAGCGGAACTCTTTGCCCTTCTGCGCCGGCCGGCGGCTGTTCATTAATCGGTTCGAACTTTGCACGATTGCATGCAGCAGCGAACTGCTATCAAAACCCTTCAATGGTTGGACAGGGTTGAGGTCGCATACCTCTCGCTATTCCACCACTCCACAGACCCGTGCGTTTTAGGAGGTCAAATCAATCACCGTAACCGTAACTATCGTTATTGTTGACGCCGGGCCACACCACAATGTTGATGTGTCCTGCGACGCTCGCTGGATGCGCTTTCATGTTCGAAACAGCTTACAGAACGCTGAGAGCACTGTGCACTTTTGTGGCCTCCTACAAAAAGGGTAACAGCTCTACGTTCAAGGAAGTTCAAGGAAGAGTGGTGCGCCACGCGACTACGTTAGGTTATTGATTTGGAAGTTTCACTTTCACCATAGCTCGTTCGTGGGTGATTCATGAAACTTCTCCTGCGGCAAGTTGGATCGAAGGGCTTCACGTGCACTTCCTGCCGCTGTGTCTTCCGGTTGAAGTGGCTTGGAGGAATCGACCCTCCCCATGTGATTCAACACGATTAGCAGTGGATTTTGATGTACCGCTGATGTGTCGATGATTGGTTAATCTGCGTTTAGCCCTCGAGAGCACTCGAGGCTCGAGAGCTCTCATGACCAGATCGGACAGATAAGAACCGTGGTCGCTTCCGGTGGTGCTCGTTATTTAATGTGAAAAACTGACTTCTGTAGAGCAGCATGTTGCGTGTAAGAACTGTCTGTGGGGGGCTCCCCTTGCGGGTCTTCAGTAGACCGTGAAAATGTAGCGTTTTTGTTTTCGGAAAGGTCATCTCAGCAGACGAGCTCGGAGTTTCCGCTCGAACACGCACGACACTAAAAGAAGCGTTGTGAAGCACCAAAGGTGTTTGTTTATGGTTTTTGGATGCCTGACCAGTGGCCGGCTGGCTATGCCATGTGCCACCTTCACCTCGATTCTCTGCTTCTGCTAGTTGAAGGTTCTTGTGGTAGCCACGTTTTTGGGTTACTTATTTTAAACAAAATTACCTTTTAAAACAATGGTTTTCCGTGTAGTGTAGTGAGGTTCCTGCTAGGAAACAGGGTTCTTAAACACCATTCTAACACAACGGTGTTTGCTGAGCGAACGGCGGCTACTCCAATGGTTACTGAGAATGAAAGCATAGTGCATGAGGAAAAACAAACCCTTAGAGCAGGGCATTCTTTTCGTTCTGTTCCAATGAACTCTCGCTTCACAGTACGTAGGTAGCCTGAGCTCATCTTAACGGCTACATTCTGCCGATAACCTTATCAATGACCTCTTCTGTGCAGTGCGCTTCCAACAGATGCAGATGTGAAGCGTCAGTCGCATTCTCTGTTCTTTCCATGACCAGCTGACTGAAATGACGAGGGCTCTTCGACTTATCGGTGCATTCGGCTGGCGTTCGCGTTATCAAACTGCAGCCAGTAATCAGCGCTCACCCGACACCGCGAGAACGACCGACACGACGACTTGTGTTCTACTTTGTGCCCCTGTCTAATCTGCTTCTGGCCTTTTATTAGCGTCACCTAAGACCGTCGCGTCTTCTTTTCCCTTCACTTTCTAGGGCGCCGCCGTGTCCGTGTAGTGTCCCGTGATGGAGGGATTGAAAGACAAGGATCGTGAGCCGTGCCCCCGGCAGAAGGCAAACGTTTTGTCGTACGCCGTGTTCGGCTGGACGATACCGATCTTCCTGAAGGGCTACCGAAAAGAACTCACCACCGAAGACCTGTACCAACCGCTGAAGGATCACAAATCGGACGGACTCGGGAATCGGCTCTGCACAGCATGGGAAGCGGAACTGAGCAAGGCACGGGCGAGCGGCAAAGAGCCGAACTTGTTGCGGGCCGGTAGCAGGGTGTTCGGTTGGAATGTGGCCAACCTCGGTTTGATGCTGTTTGCAATGGAGATGCTGTTCAAGTGAGTCACACCCGTCCCGCCCCTTTCGATTCGGCCTCATTTACCTAACGGCGGTCCCCTTTTTCTATCGTTCTAGAGTGACGCAACCCTTCTTTCTGGGCAAACTGGTGGCGTACTACTCGCGCCAGCAAGATAACGACATCAGCGAAGCCTATCTGTACGCGGCAGCCGTCGTGCTGTGCAGTGCCATCAACGTGCTTTTCATTCACCCGTACATGCTCTCGCAGCTCCACCTCGGCATGAAGCTGCGTGTGGCCGCGTGCAGTATGATCTACCGGAAGTCGCTGCGATTAAGCAAAACTGCCCTCGGTGACACGACGGCCGGTCAGGTGGTGAATCTCCTATCTAATGACGTCGGCCGCCTCGATCTTGCCGTCCTCTTTCTGCACTACCTATGGTTGGGGCCACTCGAGACGATCGTTGTGACGTACCTGATGTACCGCGAGATTGGAGTTTCCGCAATCTTCGGGGTGATCTTTCTACTTATGTTCATCCCGCTGCAGGCGTACCTGGGAAAGAAAACGTCCGTCCTTCGGTTGCGCACGGCGCTGCGGACGGACGAGCGCGTTCGGTTGATGAACGAAATCATCCAGGGCATTCAGGTGATCAAGATGTACACCTGGGAGAAACCGTTCGCCGGGTTGGTAGCGATGGCTCGCAAGTATGTTTCATTTTTCGATAGTTTGCGAACCAGTCGATGCGAGTATTAATGTCCTCCCTCCCGTTTACAGGAAGGAGATCAAAGTGATACGCTACGTGTCCTACATCCGGGGCATTCTGCTTTCGTTCATCATGTTCACCACGCGCGTCTCCATCTTCATCAGTCTCGTGGCGTATGCACTGCTGGGTGAGGTTGTGACCGCAGAGAAAGCGTTCGCGATCACGGCGTACTACAACATCCTGCGCGCCACGATGACCATCTTCTTCCCGCAGGGCATTGCCCAGTTTGCGGAGGCGCTCGTGTCCGTGCGGCGCATCCAGAAGTTCATGCAGTACGAAGAAATCGAAACGGTCAGCGGTGTCTCGATGGTGACGCCCGACGAACGGCACGATAACGTGTCTTCCAGTGTGTCGACGGAAGGGCTCCCGTCCGAGAAGGGTGTGGCCCTTCCGAACAGCCGGCTAATCAAACACTCCGAATCGGACGGGTTGAAAGAGGAGTCCGGTGCTGGCGATGATGCGGTCAGCAATAACCACCTGTCGGAGGCGGGCGTTCAGGTGGAGAAAGCAGTGGCCCGTTGGGACCCGAAAGCGACCGAACTGACGCTCGATGGCGTCGATCTGCATGTGCAGCCCGGTACGCTGGTGGCCGTCATTGGTCCGGTTGGATCGGGCAAATCGAGCCTCATCCATGCCATTCTCGGCGAGTTGCCCCTGGAATCGGGCAACATTCGGGTGAACGGTCGGGTGTCGTATGGTTCGCAGGAACCGTGGCTGTTTTCGGGCACCGTGAGGCAAAACATTCTATTCGGGCTGCCGATGGATCGCGAACGGTACCGGCGCGTGGTGAAGACTTGTGCTCTCGAGCGTGACTTTCACCTGTTCCCCAACGGGGACAAAACCATCGTCGGTGAGCGCGGAGTTTCGCTGTCCGGCGGCCAGAAGGCACGCATTAGCCTGGCCCGGGCCGTCTATCGGCGGGCCGAGGTGTACCTGCTCGACGATCCACTGAGCGCCGTGGACTCGCACGTTGGCCGCCACCTGTTCGATCACTGTATGCGTGACTATCTGCGTGGCCGGATCGTGATCCTGGTGACGCATCAGCTGCAGTACCTGCAGAACGCGGACCAGATCGTGGTTCTGAAGCACGGACGGGTGGAAGCGGTCGGTACGTACGATAAGCTGCGCGACAGTGGTCACGACTTTGCCCAGCTGCTGGCGGCACCGTCGGGCAGGGAGGACGACAGCACCGACACGGAATCGTTCAAACGGTCCGGTAGTTTGTTCCGCCGGCAGAACAGTGAATCGAGCGTCGACTCGAATGGTCCCGAGGCTGACGCTCCGGAAGCGAAAGCGATCGGGGAAAAGCAGAAAGAAGGTTCGATCGGGTGGGACGTGTACCGGGCGTACTTTCGGGCGAGCGGTGGCTACTTCGTGGTGTTGACCATTCTGTTCATGTTCCTCCTGTCGCAACTCTGCGCTTCCGGCGGGGATTACTTTCTGACGTACTGGGTTAACAAAGTGGAAGAAAGTCCCGAGTCGGTGGACAATTCTGCGGGAGGTGAAGGACTCTCCTTACTCGATGACCTAGCTGCCAATGGGAGCGCGCTGGTCGGGAATGGAACTTCGCCCAATGATCTGTTGCCGCCAACGGTCGAACCGACACCGATGAGTGGAATCGCACAATTTTTCTCCTTCGTCCGGGAGGCGTTTGCGTCGGGCAATGAGGATGACGATCGGTACATCGACATCTACATTTTTACCGCCCTTACGGTGGCGACTGTGGTCATTACGCTCGCGCGTAGTATGTTCTTCTTCCGGGTAAGTCATAATGTGGCGACAATCTTGTCTTGGGCCTAGAATAACGTGAATCCCTTTTCTCCGTTTCGAATTTACAGACAGCAATGAAGGCATCCCGCAAACTGCACGATGCCATGTTCAATGGCATCACTCGAGCCACGATGTACTTCTTCAACACGAACCCGTCCGGACGAATTCTGAACCGCTTCTCGAAGGACATGGGCCAGATCGATGAGTATCTACCGAGCGTTACGGTGGACGTGATCCAGATCTTCCTCTCGCTGATCGGTATCGTCGTGGTGGTGGCGATCGTTAACCCGTACAATCTCATCCCGACGGTCGCCATTGGCGTCATATTCTACTTTATGCGCGCATTCTATCTACTATCGTCGCGCAACATAAAACGTGTCGAGGCCATCAGTGAGTCTCCGGGAATGGTTTATTAGCATCCACAGGCGCCCTAAATACGCGCATTTGTTTTCTGTTTCCCGCAGCACGATCACCAATCTACTCCCACCTATCGGCTTCACTGTCCGGTTTGTCCACGATCCGTGCGTTTGGCGCCGAAAAGGTTCTCGTACACGAGTTCGATTCGCACCAGGACCTGAACAGTTCGGCCTTCTACCTGTTCATCTCTACGTCGCGTGCGTTCGGCTTCTACCTGGATGTGTTCTGTGTGATCTACATTGCGATCGTCACGCTGACGTTCTTCATCAGCGGTGACAGTGGCGGAAATGTGGGGCTGGCCATCACGCAAGCCCTCGGTATGACCGGAATGGTGCAGTGGGGTATGCGGCAGTCGGCCGAGCTGGAAAACACCATGACATCGGTGGAGCGTGTCGTCGAGTACGACGATGTGGACCCGGAGCCGGCACTCGTGTCGGAAGGGGATCGCAAACCTCCGCCAGACTGGCCCGCAGAGGGTGGCGTTAAGTTCGACAAAGTGTCGCTCCGTTATGCGCCCGAACCGGACAGTGACCGGGTGCTGCGGGATTTAGAGTTTGAGATTGCGCCACGCGAAAAAGTCGGTATCGTAGGTCGGACCGGGGCGGGCAAATCGTCCCTCATCAATGCACTGTTCCGGCTGTCGTACAATGGTGGTTCGATCGTCATCGATGCTCGGGATACACAACAGATGGGTTTGCACGAGCTGCGCGCAAAGTTGTCGATTATTCCGCAAGAACCGGTGCTGTTCTCGGGCACGCTGCGTTACAATCTCGATCCATTCGACGAGTACCCGGACGAGAAGCTGTGGCGTGCGTTGAAAGAGGTAAAACTAGAGGAAGCGGTCAACGAACTGCCTTCGGGGCTGTCGTCGAAGATCAACGAAGGTGGCAGCAACTTTAGTGTCGGTCAGCGGCAGCTCGTCTGCCTTGCACGGGCCATTCTACGGGAAAACAAAATACTGGTCATGGACGAAGCGACTGCCAATGTAGATCCGCAGACGGATCAGCTGATTCAGCAGACGATTCGGGAAAAGTTCAGCGACTGCACCGTGCTCACGATAGCCCACCGGTTGAACACGGTGATGGATTCGGACAAGGTACCCCGTGTGTGTGTGGCTACTGAAATTAAGGAACGAGCGATTCATTCCCCCCCATTCGCGCCTTTTTCAGGTCCTGGTGATGGATGCCGGCAAGTGCGTGGAGTTTGGTACACCATACGAACTGCTAACCACCGACGGTGGTCCCAAAGTGTTCTACGGAATGGTGAAGCAAACGGGCAAAAGTACTTTCAACACACTTCTCAAGATCGCCGAGGAGGTAAATGATAATTGTTTGTGTTATTAAATAAATTATTAAGCACTCATCGTTGCACCTTCTACACACAGACTCACAATCGGAAGCATCAGCAGATCAAAAAGCAGCAAGCGGAAGCAACGACTAAGTCGACGGCAACGAACTGAGGGCAGGATTCGTGGTGGCCTGCGTTTGAGATGGAAATCTCGTAAAGCTCCCGTAGCTCCACTCTAACCCTGAGTTCTCGGGCATCTCGAAGTACCTCGTGCGTGCAGTGGAGTGGCCTTAAACTTACGAATAAGTAGTTACTGATCTTTTCATAGGTGTATTGTTCAGGGAAACACATCCATCGTGCATTGTTTGTTTTTGTGCAATGAAGATAAGGAAAAAGTTTTCTTTAACCCATAGTTAAGCCCGCTTCTGTATGTACGTGCATGTTTGACGTACGTGTATGTTAATGTTCCACGGAGACTACTTAAGGACACTATTTGTTGCTCTAGTACTTAAGGTGCTAAAAGTGTGTAGAAAATGTAATTCGAAAGAGATTCGAATTAAGTTTCATTACGTAAGCGACAACAGTGCACGTGGGGTCGTTTTATGATGCTGTGGTTAGTGCCTTAACATTTCACTCACCGAGCCGTCTACTCAGCAAACTACACTGCTAGCCAAGTGTTTTGGTGGAAAGTTCTAAAAGTATTACCTTAAAATTACTTTCGGTACTTAAATGAAATTGTGCGATCCTTGAAGCAGGTGAATAGTCGTTTTTGGTATCTCCAGATTTTACAAGAACTTTCCCCCTACAACGGCAGCATTAGGAAGACAAGGGACAATAAGTGTTCGTAGCACTCGTGTAGCAGATGTTGTGCACCTCATCGTTATTTAAACAAAGTTTACAAAATAAAGATATGTATCGAAAATGAATGGATCTGAAACGGAAAATATGTAATTTCTTGTTCATTTTGGCAGGGTTTTTCACTTCACATTTACTGTACGTTCTCTATTCTTTTCCCACGACTCACCGGCCAAGAATGGTTGGGAATGGAACTTTTCATATCGCTAATTGCGCCAACCAAAGTGACACAAAGCGGATTCGAATGGACTTTCGATGAGCCACGCGGTGTAATAGAAGCTAGGCAAAAAGTTACCCACCGGAAACCTTGGCCGTCTCAAACAACTATAAACTCTTCCTGCCCCTCACGGATGGTTTCCTTGGCACCGGGATACGTTTTGAAGGTCCCCAAAAAATAAACACTCGTGGTGTCAAACAAAACGAATCAAGCAGAATCCAGCAGCAGAAGATTAACGGTGGCGGAAGCTGTGTTCTTTTCGGCGGGTTAATTCAAAAGTATATTTCTTATTTTTTGTTGATACAGTAAATTTTACACAAAAAAGAAGCTCATTCGTTGACCTTAACGCGTGGCGGCCGCCGTTTTACGATCTCTCAGCGCTTTATGGGTGTGATTATGTTTTCCTCGTCCGGAAACAGGTTTGCCGATGGACGGATTGTTCAGATGAATGGTTGCTGTTGGCAGGTACTTTTCTTTTAAAATAAATAAGAACTACATTCTCTCGGTTATCGGCAGCAACAAGTAAGCTGTTTTAGAAATCTATCAACCACGTTCACCATTTTCAATGCCTCTTTGGGATAAATTTGTTATTAAAAAAGGTTCAAAAGAAAATCAAAAGAATTTACATTCGTAACGCATCGCAAAATAGCCTGAGTAAACCAATCTTTGACGTCATAGTTATGCAGCATAATACGGCATGTGGCAGAAGGGCTATAATTAGGATATCGAGCCGTTTGGTTCAATGTAATCTTGGACGTCGCTTTTGTTTGTAATCCTTCAACAATCGGATCGGCTTATTGGAGTTTTTAAGTTCTTTTATCTTTAGCGTAGTTTTCTGGAAGGGAGGAGCAAATTTTCATTCCTTTCATTTGACGGATTCATGCCGTTGTAACGAGCGGGGCGAACGACCTCTGGTCGCATTGTTTGGTTACGGGAACCCGCCTTCAAGGACCTTCGTTGATCTTATTTTACATTGTGCACAACGAGCCGCCAGTTGGTACCAGACTTTGTCGGCTCCTTTCTGAAGAATAATTGCTGAGTAATTGCACCCATAAAACCGGACACCGTAAACATCGCTGCGTCGTAGCCCGACAGCAGTTATGTTGATAGCAAAGAGAGAGATCATTGAATCTCAACCAAAGACGGTAATGAGAATAGTATGAATTTGTTTATTAAATACTAGCCGACACCACAAAATTCGTTCCACCCAAAATTGATTTTCGGAACAAATAGCCGATAATTTTTTTGAACGATTCGGACGCATTTTTATACATAAGAAGATTCTCATGTGAACGTGCACAATTCATGGCATCATTCTGCGTACCACAGTTTGGTGTCGGTTTTTTTTGCAATTACATTCGTTCGGTTCGGGTCCTCTGTCCTTGCGGAGCACGTGTGACGCACGGCGCGTAATGTTTACAAACAAACACAAAATAGTCCATGAAATCGGTCAAATTATATGTCTCTTCGGAATGGCCTTCAATTTCGAGTTCAACTGTTTGGGCCGACAATGAACGCACATACTCGTTACCATGGCAATCTCAGTCTGGCGGGAAGTCACGAAATTTCGCGCCATGCAATGGTGTACTCGTCACCGTTGGCCTTCTACTTCCGGGGTACGCATAAAACCGGTTCGTGGTTACCGTTGCTAAAGACGCACTTTTTTAACATAAAAACGCAGCAGGAAATGTCGCCAAAAAATGCGACAAAAATGCTATTGTGGGAATAAAATGTTACCGAGAACGATGTGTTTTTTTTGCATCTGGGTCTGGGTCGAATGGCACGGACGGTCCCTAGACTCGGTTTATGAGCCCACGTTGCGGTACTATCGCGGGGTTGATCCATCGCAGGGACACTTGCGGAGTGTCCTTGGGCAGGTCTGTCGTACGAAGGTCGTTTCAGACGTGCATTGTTCGCATCGCAGGTAACAAGGATCTGACACCGATTATCGTAATGATGATGATTTATTGGTGCACCCCCCAGGGCAAGGTTATGGAATGTTGGCTAATGGGCGAATCGTTTGACAATTATTGATTAAATCGCCACGGGCACCGTACCTCAGGGTGCAGCGCGCATCAGAGATCTGAAGAAAGATAATTCAATTGGCCGCTAATCTGGCCGTTTAACTTCCATCTGCTGCGAGTTGATGGAGTCTTTCTGCATGCCGATATCACGATGTACTTAGCCTCTTGCGACGCTCGTTGCGGTTAATAACCTTTGCCGTGGTAATGCCAGTTCCATTGCCGGTTGGATGCTGTGTGCTGAGAAGGAACCGCGAATGTGTCATGCATAAATTGATTGAATTTGTGTTCATTACCGAGAATTGAACTTTTTTGTGCCACACAGAGTACAGCTACAAAATGAAGGGTAGTAATGTGGTCTGTGAAAAGCGGGATTTACTTTACTGCTACATTGCAGATACAGCTCTGAGGTGATCGTAGATCTAAGCTCATAATTGTGCATGTTTGCAAGGCGGTGTTGATTTCTTCTAGTTGCTTCGGAGACCAAGTACAGCAAACGCGAGTACAGATAACATTCTCGGTGTTCCTGGGTGGCCAGCACCGGAGGGCTTAAAAACTAAAAGTGGATCATTGGGGGACAGTAACACGTTTCTGGCGCAATGCAAATAGTATCACCGTGCCTGGCTGCCGGTTCGTTGTTGGGCTCTAAATTAGCCGCCAGTTAAGTGCCGTTGCGGCGAATTAATAATTCCACTCTGCTTATCCGCTGCTATTGACGGGAAATCATTTGCGTGTTCTTAAACATGCACCCTCCAACCAGGATATGTAAATACAGCCCGTTGGCCATCTGGTGCGATCGAGCGATGTGTTGCTGGGTTTGGCGTCCTGCGTAGCTATTGAATATGGGCTCTCTAGTGACACTTCCGCCATCGCCTCGGTCTCAGTGGAACTGCTCAAAGTGCTGGAAGTTTATCAAACCGTCATCGAAATAGCTTTAAGGTTTTTAATTTTGCGATAGTTTTTAAATGTTGTCAGGGGAACTACCAAACCGCTAGTCACTTTAACGTGCTTCCGATCGCAGCCTGTGATTAAGAGCATCACATTCGGGGAATTCTGGCGGAAGGTTTCTCGTCGGCGCCGCAGAGTTTGTAGCGAAGAAAGGGTGATTCACACTGGTTTGAGGAAGTTTACCGGCCCAAAACCGGCTTTCCTGAGGGGTATAGTGTGTGCGTCTTTTGAAGCGGTGTAATCTTCTCGATGTCTAAGAGGTAGATATTCCCAATGGTTCAGGTTTTCAACAAGATTCCCGCATTGTTCGTGCTGCACATGCTTAATTGCTGAACGAAATGGCCGACCGGGAAAATTAGCTTCCACTTTTTCTAGTAAACGTTAAATTGAGTCACATAACACGTTCATGGAGTACGATCGTAAATAGCCATTTGATGGATCAATACCCCTTATTATTAGTTTATGGCATTAGACGTGAAGTCAATATTAACCATCAATAAAAGCGAACCTATCTATTATATGTTTTCTGGCGTGTTCCATGCCAGGTTTATCGAAACATGTAGAAGATTTAACAAGCACACATTACAGAAACAGTAGATGATCAACAATAAATGTCCATTGGACGTTCAACATTCAACATAAAGGAGGTAGAAGGATGGAAAGAAGGTTCCAAATAAAATTTCATAATACATTAAGCAATCTCCTGGCCTAGCGCCGACGCCAGAACCCGGAGACCAGTAGAACAACTTTCGTCAAGAACTAGTGGCACGTGCCCTTCGATCCAATCCATCGGCCAAAAAGCATCCCTTTCGAAAGCGTGGCGGTTTTAAAAATAGATACCAGAACCAGAACCTAAGCTGCGAGCCCTCCGTCGCAAGATGCTTTCAATCGATGGCGGCACTTACAGATGGGCGTTTCAGTAGTAGCACCTCTTTCCCACGATCATTCCAGTGGCCGGCGCACGCTTGAGCGCGTGTTTGCATTTATCTCGTGTCTAACATCACCATTAGGTGGCTAATGTTGGTGGAGTAATACCGCACACGGTGATCGTTTGTCAGCCACCGTCGGCAAGTGCCCGCAGCTGGACGGCGTCGGCGTCGAAACGGAAGTCGAAGGTTACTGAAGCAGAAGTCGGCCGAAGAGAGCCGAAGCACAAGGTCTGGCGGGACAAGGTTGTAGCTGAAATGATGCCCTGAGCCGGGGAATACCGCAGCCTTACGGTGGAAGAACGGTGGACGGTTGGAACGGGGTGGCCTAGGTCCAAAATAGGCAAAGCGCAAGAAAAAAGACATAAGAACACGGAAAACGGGAATGGACCTCCACCACCAAGCAACCGGTCCGTTGACCTGTCAATATTTACTACAATTAGTGGCCCTACTACGCAGCGGCCTAAAACACTATAAAAACGGTGGCTGAAATGAAATCATAAAGATAAAAAGATGGTGCCGATATCTTGGTGTCTTGGCGCGCGGCGGAAGATTAATTGGGTGCCAGGCGTCAGGACGCAGCAACCTGTCACCGGCCCAGCATCGGGAGCCCAACACTCGGAGGGTCAAGTTGGGCACACCGGCCACACGGCGATCGGTCCCGGTGGGCGGCTCGGGCGGGGATGTATGAAATCTCCCGCCAAACCGCACCACCGCGCGGCTGGGTTCTGGTTTTTCCGAACCTCGGTGTGGTCGTCGTTTTTTGCCCGTCAGATATAAATACGAGCCACCGGACGCTGCGGGCGGTTAGTCTCTTTGCTCACCTGCAGCCTGCGCGAGCTGCTTGTCGATCACCGCGAGAGATCGGGGCCTCGGAGGCTCCATGCTTCGGTGTGTGTCACGGCGCAGAACCACGGTGTGGTTTGGTGGTTTGTTGTTAAGTTGATCGTGTTCGGAAATCGGAAGGAATCAACCGATATCTATCCGCCAAATGTATTGTGTCTAGGGCGGGTGTAGAAAGAGAGACTTTTGCAAGTGACTTGAGTGTGAAGTGTGAAGTGTAAATCAAACCCGAAACGAGTAGTCAATGCAGCTGTGCGGTACTTTACATCAAACGAACAAAATGAGGTCGTCTCGCGTGAATGATGCTGTCCGTCACTTCGGCCGCCGTCGTGCGTTTTCAGCCACAGCAATAGTAGTGTAAGTGTAGCTCGCGGGTTAGTGAATCGCTTACGAGTGAATTGCCTCTCCAAAACAGAGAGGGAGGCTTACGGATTGCGCGAGGCACGCACGCACGAGTCAAGGGTGATGGTTGAAGGTCTGATTCTGCGCCGGCTGGAGCCCTCCAATTCCCATCAAATTCGGGCGAATTCTGCATAAGTTCTAGCAGAGTACTGTATTCAATTGCCTACCATTTCATGGCTGGACCGAAACGATTAAAACCCGCGCACACCTGCTGCGATGTTTCGTTTCATGTTTATTAATTCTTCAATCTGTACCCAATCACGTTTCACCCTCACGTTATGTAGCATTTTAGGCATTAGACTTTAATTGAATTCAATAATCCATTAAACGGCGGGCCGTTTTTTCTCTTCCCACCGGAGATAGGCCTGCAAAAGCCGGCTGTGGTCTGGTCGTCTCGCGATCTCCATTCCCATCGGGATAATCAGCCGCGGCTCGCTGATCGGTCCACGATCGGCGTGTCAAGAGCGATCCTCATTACCGCCGGCCGGCAGGCAGCACACGGCGATGGTCAGGTGTAATTGGCGTGTGGTTTCACGCCGACGGCAAGAGATTAACCTCTAGTTGGCCTCTGTAATTGGGCAGGCAGATCGACGTGCGTAGTAGGAGTGGCTGTTTGAATTAACCGTTTTTCGACGATCAGCGGCGGCGATCGGGCGCGAAAAAACGGAATCCGCCCCCAGGCCGGACATTGTTTGCAGACTAAGGATCGTTGCTGATTGTTCTTCCGACATTGGTTTGCTGCTGTCTACTTCTTTATTGCTGCGAATCTCGATAGCTTCTTCTGAATGATGGTTTTATTTTTCTTTTTGAAGGTATTAAAGCTCTGCTTTCCTGATTCTGGCAATTTAGCAATCTCTTTTGTTTTCTAAAGTCACTATTACCTAAACACTTTCGTGAAGTGAAGTGACTTTCTTGAAGTTGTTATAGTGAAGTCATAACGTTACGAAACGATAGGCAAAGAACAAAATGCATCGACTTCTCTTGTAGGGGTATTACGAGCCCCGAATACGACAATTCTGCTCATTGAAATCTGCCGAGGTGGAAATGAGCTTAAATGAAGAGAGCTTTTCGTTCGTTTCGTAAATTTCGTACAGTTTTAGTTGAAGACTCCCCCTTTTTGGAAATAAGCTTTTAATATTTCCTCATTTTCTGCAAGCGTATGGCGTCCCATTTCGTACATGTCTTACAAGATTTTACTAAATGTTTTCAATTTCCAGAATTTTTCAAAAATCCAAACCCTGCATAAAACATAGGTGGATCACCCTGTATAAATGAACTTTAAAGAAACAGAGAATTATTCTAAAATAGTAGTAACTAAACCAGAGACCATCCAGAGTACGGGTTGCCTCCGCATTCTCACCGGACGACACGCGTTACGCGATGGATGCCTGTCTGTCGGGGACAAGGACGTGACCGAGTGGAATAGTTATGAGTTTCTTTGTTGAACCAAAGACCTCTCGGAGCCGGAGCCACGACACGATAAACTATGCGCCTGTCAGAAGTGTGTCCTCTTACAACTCTTCTCATAAACTTAGTATACAACCGGCTGGCCAACACTCTTTGAGATAAGCAATTTGCCTCGGATCTACCGAGACTATCAATGAGTGCCGATGCCGTGTCACATTTACTGGTTTATGTTCGCCTGTGCGCTGATGCGTGAAATTTTTAGTGCACCAGACACTAGATACGCCATTACAGACGGTTTTAACGCGAGCTCCTGTGGAGTTATTGGTGGAGTCTTGCCGTACCGAACGGAACCGTGGTTCAACATGCGAGGCGAGCGTAACATCAATCTTTTAAACGCTTCTTGAGTGGCCCATGGAATCAGGTGTTGATCGGTGTTTAATAACTGGTCACCCCACATATCACCGAGACAAGCAGTCAACTAATAAGTCGCCCCGGGCAGCCTTTGTGCTGCGGCACCGTGGGCCTTCGCGTGGGATTAAAACTACCCTTGGGGTGGATTTTATGTGTTCTCCAATTTAAAGCGGCCGATCGATGTCAGCCGGTGGATCCGGTTCGAAAACATCCGGTTCTGGCGTTGCGTCCTCCGGCTTCCGATTCCGCCCAGCGATTTTCGTTCGCACGGTGTGGCATCTTTTTCGGTATCGATTCGTTTCGATTCCGGATTTAAATTACGCCAATTGCCGGTCCAGTTCTCGGTCCAACGTTAATTTCAATCGAATGAGCGGATTATTGGTTTGCTCGTTCGGTTGTGCCTTGTTTCGGTTTTTTCTGCGTATTAAAATACAAAATGGAGCAAAAACAAGAAGAACCCTTTTTATACGCTTTAATCGAATTTTGTAATCCCATCCTATGGCGGTGTTTTGCTAGAAAACCAAAAGTTGAGTTGTTTTTTCGAGTTCTCCACACACATTCCACAACCAGAATAACCAGAACGAGGTTTCAGAAGGGATTCGATATGTTTTAAGCGCCGCTCGATCCGTATCGCTACGCGGAACTGCAACCCAACACCTGGCCCTCGGCCTGGCGGACAAACCGAGTTTCCGTTAATTAGTGCATCAGGCTGTGTGACCTGGTAATGAATTTTTGTGTCGGTCCCGGAACACCGTACGGGCGTTAATTATTGATGCCATAATTTTTCTCTCCCTTTCCCTGTCTCCCGTTGCGTAATGGTGTTGTTGGCATATATTGCGCCATTTAGTTCGTGATGGAAGGGAATTGTTACATAAAAGTATGATGTTAATCTCGGCCGGCCGACGGGTTTCATTTGAAGATCGTGAGTTTATTACGCCGATGTAGTGTAACTTCTGTGTCTGTGCACTAATCACATTTGTTCGTTCATTTTAACTGAGCCACATCGAGATGTGACATCGGCAAAGGAATTGACAGTATTAGACAGTAGGACAGTATTGAGGAAGGCCCAGCTTGATGATCACCTGAGAAGCGTCTCAAGTGATAAGCCTAAATGATCTGTCACTTTTATTGCCACCGATAAGCCATCCATCAACTAGGAGGAAGTGTGCCCGAGCTGATGAAAGGGACTGCTATCGGCACCTGCTACTGTCCGCCGATCCTAGGTCTAGCCAACTTTGCATATTGCGCGACCAGTTTTCGGTTAACACCGATCGTATCCGTCCATTTGAATACAATCAATCACCGGCTGGAAACGGCCGCTCAAGGAGGCTCGCCTCGAGGTCCTGCTCTGCTCGAGTGGGCCTCCGACATGGCACCTGGTAACCCAATACCCCTCGCGACCTTCCCAAGCTCTCGGGAGCCGGTTGATTTGGTTTTCAGATTTTACGACTCTGTCCTACGCACGCACGAATGCAAATCCTGTTGTCCGGCCGCAAGCCATTCGGCTTAGGCAGTAATTGGCGGGCCACTCTGTAGGTCCAACCGTGCGGAATGCAACGCCGGGGGCCGGGGTGCGTGGTAGCACCTCAGAAATAATTGTCCCCACGCACCGGGGTAATTGGTTGTTGGTTTAGGGCGCAGGTGCTTCGAACTAGACGGCATTCTCCTGTCGGCAGCGCCACCTGGTGGTGGCAGCTGCTAAGTGGGTTGCGTGGGGGTCCATTTGTAGGTTTGTTAGTTTTGTGTGTCAGAGCTGTGTGATTTATTGATCTTTTAATTCCTTTCCACCAGACTGACCCTGCTCGCCGCGTTGACCTTAGCGCCCGAGGCAACCGAGGGACGGTTCGCGCGACGCTTTCCGTCCGATTTCCGGTTCGGTGTGGGTACGTCCGCGTACCAGATCGAGGGCGGCTGGAATGCGAGTGGCAAAGGCGAATCGATCTGGGACCGTATGACCCACCAGCATCCGGAAAAAATTGCCGACCGCAGCAGTGGCGACGTCAGCTCGGACAGCTATCACAATGTAAGTGTCTGGTCGATTAATAACAGTGCCCCGGGGATAGTCGCGGTGCGTCAGTTTTGTGCAATTATTAGTTCAATCAAACTATGTCCCCCCGGGTGGCCGCCCGGTGATTAACGTTCATTAACGGGGCTCCAGGGTGGTGTATTGATTTATGCGGCCCATTGTTGACATTGGGTCAATTAAAATATTTCCAATCCATGGATTGAATCTATAAGTTAGTGTAGAGTCTTGAGCGTACTAACTTGTTATTCCCCTTTTTTGGGCCGCCAGTGGCGAAGAGATGTCCAGATGGTGCGCGAGCTGGGTGTGGACGTTTATCGGTTCTCCCTGTCCTGGCCACGCATCATGCCGACCGGGTTCGTGAACAGTGTCAGCAAGGTCGGAATCCGGTACTACAGCAACTTAATCGACGAGCTGCTGCGGCACAACATCACCCCGATGGTGACGTGTACCACTGGGACTTGCCACACCGCTTCCAGGAGCTCGGTGGCTGGACTAACCCGGAGCTGATCGAGTACTTCCGGGACTACGCGAAGGTGGCGTTCGAGCAGTTCGGCGATCGGGTGAAGATCTGGACGACGATCAACGAACCGTGGCACGTGTGCGAACACGGTTACGGCGTAGACTTTATGGCGCCCGCCATCGACTATCCGGGAATCGCTTCGTATCTGTGTGGCCACAACCTCCTAAGGCGCACGCCGAAACGGTACACATGTACCGACGCATTTTCCAGCCCAAACAGCAGGGCAAGATTGGGATCACGCTCGACACCTCGTGGCCGGAGCCGGCCTCCAACTCGGACGAGGATCGTGCGGCGTCAGAAATGGCGGCCCAATTTTACGTAAGTTGCGTGCTACATTCTCACCGATCACTGTAACGGCTTCTAACGGCCCCTTGATTCCTGCAGCTTGGTTGGTTCGGACATCCCATCTTTTCGGCCACCGGAAACTACCCGCAGCTGATGATCGATCGAATCGGGGCGATGAGCCGACAGCAGGGCTTCGTCAGGTCGCGGCTTCCCACCTTCACGCCGGACGAGATCGAGCGCATCAAGGGCACGGCGGACTTCTTCGGCATCAACTCGTACACCAGCATCTTGGTGCGCAAGAATGATCGCAACAATTCGGCCAACTACCCGGTGCCGTCGTTCAACCACGACATGGGCGTGGTGGAGTCGGCCGATCCGGACTGGCCCTCCAGTGGCTCCGTCTGGTTGCACGTAAGTAGCGGGCAATGTGTCACCGTTTGACAGTTGTTGGCCATGGACGTGGCGTCGCGCACAGTTGAAGATTGATGACTGTTCGTTAGTGGCGAGCCAGTAACGCATTGTCTGCAACTCTCGTGCCTGGCCTTGAACGCGTTGCACTCTATCGTTGCACTCTATCGCACCGTTCGCGGCATCTATCAAACACGCTTTGGTCCTGCGTCTTTTCGCAGGTGGTACCGTCCGGAATGTCCAAGCTGCTGAACTGGATCCGTCGGGAGTACGGCAACCCGGTGGTATACGTTACCGAAAACGGGGTGAGCGATCGTGGGGGTACTAATGATCTGGGCCGTATCGATTACTTCAACTCGTACCTCGAGGCCGTGCTCGATGCGTTGGAGGATGGCTGCAAGGTGGAAATGTACATCGCGTGGAGCCTCATGGATAGCTACGAGTGGAAGGCGGGCTATACGTGAGTGAGACCCTCAGGAGACACGCGAGTGTGGGCTGCAACAATGTCGCAATACTAATGTGGCTCTCTCTGTCTCGCTAGTGAAAAGTTCGGACTGTATCACGTCGACTTCAGTAGCCCAAATCGAACCC